>NW_015150642.1:568499-570798 GCF_000732505.1 Cyprinodon variegatus | reverse complement strand
TCCCAATGGGAACCTACTAGCAATAAGATGCTAACTGGTTAGCAAGATGCTTCCAACAAACTGGCCACAACCAAACTTGCTTGTGAACCTTCCACCACAACAATCCCGCCCCCTTTATAAACGACCAATCACATTCATTTTATTCACTCATGTAAAGTCGGGAACCACTTGGGAGAATTCAGAAATGCAACGGATGGAACAGTCACTTCTATAAAATTTTAAAGTCCTAAAACTTGTCTATAGATGTACGGAAAAAACTTTGATCCATTATTGTTGGAAATTAGAAGAAAAGAAAATCCAGAAATTAAAATGTAAAAAAAGTTTTGAGATGAACTCTGTTGTTCTCTCAGAATTTAGTTTTTTTCTCTTTTTCTGGTTGAGTTTTATGAATTTTCCTTTTCAAACCACGTTTTCCTGATCACCTTCTCCTCCCTCTGGAGTGAGGAGCAGAGACTCATTGCTATTGGTCTGCTGGACTTTAGCAACAACATTCTGATTGGTCGGGAGGGAGCGTTTGGATTGGATGGAACGACAATATGATCCAGGAAACACATTTTGAAAAGAATGAAATTCATAAATCTGAAAAACAGAAATTTGAAAAATAATAAAGCCTGAAAAAAATGCAAAGTTTTTTTCAAAAGCTTTTTTTGATTAAGACGTTTTTAAAGTTCTGCCTTTGGTACCAGAACCTGAGGTTAAAGAGGTTCTGTTGGATTCCAACTAGACCTGGTTCTGGTTCTGTGTTCCTAAACCAGAGGGAATGATTGGACCTAAAGCAGAACCAGGAGGAACGGAGCTGCTCCAGCTGCTTGCTACCAAAAACCCAGAACCTTTATTCCCCAGAGTCTGGATTAACTCCGGCGTTGGAACCGAGCGTCGGGTCTAACGCTGCCGTTTGTCTGCAGGCCCGTCTGTCCATGGAGCTTCAGAGGGACAGCCACATCAAGCAGCAGCGGCTGATCCAGGAGCGCTGGAAGAGGGAGGTCCGACGCGAGGCCACCAAGGCCAGGCCGGGCCCCCTGACCAGAACCCCGTCCTCAGCCGGGCCCCCGGCTCCCGGATCAGCTGACGTCAGCAGAGCAGTCGGCGAGCGAGAGTACGACACTCTGCTGTACCAGTTCCAGGTGCGGCAGGGCGGCAGCTGCCCGCCGGCGGCCGCGCCCTGCCCCGGCTCCAAAACCACCAAGGATGATAAAACCCGGCTGGAGGAGCAGCAGACCACCATAGAGGACCTGCGGCGCCTGGTGGACCACCTGATGAACGAGAACCAACGGCTCACGGCCGACAATGCGCGGCTGCGTTTGGAGAACGCGCGGCTGCAGTCCGAGGCGGCCGACTTCGTGGAGCGCTCAGAGCTCTGGGTCCTCCCGCACACAGGGGGCGCCGGCGGGCAGGAGGGGAAGAACTCTGGGAAGAGCAAAGGCATCGCCATCCCTCCGCTGCCGCCGCTGGAGATGCCGGCGCAGGTGGATCTGTGTCTGGACGACTTGCCGCCGCTGGAGCTGCCAGACGACATCAAGAACGAACTGCAGGAGCTGCTGGATCGAGACAAAATGTGATGCGTCGGCCCTGCCCGCCGCCATCATCATCATCCTCATCCTGGACCAGGAACATGTTCAGGTTCTGTTGATCATGAGGGGAAATATCAATGACACAAAGCAGCCAGGAGATGATAATCCCTGCAGATTATAAACTGAGCCAGTATGCGCCATGAGCGGGTCAGAACACCCGGCGGTACCTGGTGCCCCGCCCACGGACGCTCTGGAATCATTGGACCTCAGATTAGCTTCATGGTGGATGATCTCCGCTTTAATCAGGTCATTAATAATCAACATGGCTGCATCTGGTTTTATGCTAGCAGGCAGAAATTAAAGTTGTTCATCATCGAGTGTGTTTGGTTCATTTTTACCTCCTGAGCTTTATGATGACGATGATGGTTCTGACCTTCAAACATCAGAACCAATGAGGACGCAGGAGCCTGGAGGAGCGTCCTTAATCGCCATGACAGCGAGCGCAGAGCGGTCAGAACCCAGAAATCCAATTTATTCAAGGTCTCAATTCAAAAACTAGAATAGAATCGAAAATCACTTTATTTTCCCGCAATGGGGAAATTCTGGTGTTTACAGCAGCAAAAAACATGAAAAAAATGTCACACAAATGTGGACATTAGAAAAATGTATAAGCATAACAATAGTGAAGTTAAAAGAAAATAAATTCTATTCAGTTTATTTCTATAGCTCCAGTTCACATCATGTCATTTTAAGGCACTTTACAGTTCACCAGATCATCCAGTCAGATT
>NW_015150642.1:559544-567029 GCF_000732505.1 Cyprinodon variegatus | reverse complement strand
ACGCTCCCTGGTGCATTTAGGGGGCAGCAGTCTGTCACTGAAGGAGCTCTCCAGTTCAGCACCAGCTAACTAGGAACTGTTGTCTTCAATGGTTTTCATTTTAAATTTAATAAACTTTCCTAAAGATAATGTATCTAATATAAACTGTTACTGATTTTAACTTTTATTTAGAGCTTTAAATTTAAGGCGGATGTAATAAAATGCCAAGTGATACACCTCCATACATATGGGGGGAAATTAGTTTCAATATTGTTGCATGCAGAGAAAACACTTTGCAAACAGAACTTAGAAAAACGTTTCAATTAAAGTTTGCGATTAAATTTGTTGTTTTTCATTTATTCAAGATTTTTGAAGAAAATAAATTTGAAAAACACAGAATAAACAGTAAATTTACTTAAAACCTTTTATTGATTGAAACAATTTTCAAATATTGCTTTTTTATTTCCATTTAAAAAACATTGTTCTTAATGGAAAATTTTTTTAAACCTAATATATATTTTAATGATGGTTAAATATATGTATTAGTGGAAAGAAGTCAAACCTTTTAAACGTTTTTTTTAAACCATTTTAAAAGTTATTTCCTGAAAACAAACTGAATTTAATGGAAATATTTGTAACTATTTGTTCATTTACAGAGCATGTTAATGTGTGTTTCTAAACTCAGAAATGTTTCTCACTTGTAAAAAGTCTCCCAACCTTTTCCAGTTGCTCCGAGGCTCTAGAGGTTCATTCGGGTTTCCATTTCCTGTTTCAGGATTTTCTGGGTGTGTCAAAAAGTGCGGCCTCATGTCGTCATGCATAGGCCCCGCCCCCTGCTAACCCAGCAGTGTGCAGTGAGGCTGCCGCTGCATTTAGCTCCAGACCCCTCTAGAGCTAGTGACTTTGGTGACATCACACGTAGCACCAGTCGCTCTGTTTACCTTCATCGGTTATAGTGAGCGAGCCGCTCCTTCAAACGCAGTGGGGTGCGTACGATTTCAGAGGCTGCTTCCTCCAGGGACCCGCTCTACCTGGACTAGGTCCTTCGATTCCATGAAAAGAAGAAGAAGAAGAGTTACGGCTGTGGATTCAAACAGGTCCAGCCTTCTCTGGATTTCATCGTCTGTATGTTCTGTCGCCTAGCAACCGTTACAGGTGACACACAAAGCAGGAAAAGAATGGATGCTGAGCTTCTCCCTGCTGTTCTGGCTGCTTTCTAAGGAGCTTCAGCAGCAGTACGGTCGTCTCAGATATCAGATTAATGGTCCCAACCCTGCAGAGATATTAGAGTCTGAGCTTGAATGATTTTAACTCAGTAACAGAATAAACCAAACATTACTGACACATATCTGACTCATTAACCATTAAAACAACCATTTTCATTCATTTCAGACGGAACTATTCACACAGTTGGATTATATTAAACTGAACTTCGATATTCACCACTGGTTGGCATCATTTCCCTTTTTCCTCTGAAGTGGTGCTCTGTCAGACCAAAGAGTCAATACCCGCTTATCCCTTTAGTTTTGTAGGAAAAATAGACTTTCAACTACCTCAACAGGCGTGTATTCCTTCCTGAAAAACTATTTCATTACTTACTTTTTGGTGTTTTTTTAAGCGTATGGCGATCTGACAAATAGTTCTTTTTCAATTCAGTTTATTTCTATGGCGCCAATTCACAACACAAGTCATCTCAAGACACTTTACAGTTCAACCAGATCATCCAGTCAAATAGTGCATGACTAAAGGGATACACACCCACTGAGGTAGTTTAAAGTCTATTTTTCATACAAAACTAAAGGGATAAACGCAAATCTGTCGTCTTGGGCTTCCTATTGACTATAGGTATGCTGGTCTGACAGAACACCGCCTTGCTTGGACTCCCAATGCATCATGGGATACCCAAGGCTACATAGGACACAGCAGATCTGCCCTTCAAAACGGGCAACAAGAAGTCTTCCAATCCGAACAGACCTGGGCGCCGGATCACTCTCTCAGAGAGATAATCTAGACTATTAGGGACCAGTTGGAACAGAAACAAAGAGTTCTCCAAAGGTTCCTGTTCTCTGAATCTAATAACCAGCAGTGAGGGAATGCTCATGCTATCTTGGCGATAGAAAAGGTTTGTTGCATATTTGCAGTAATGGGCATCAAGGGGTTAATATCACCACTTTCACATTTTAATAACAGAAACCGCAAATAATATTTAAATACTAAATGTAACAATCACAGGTCTAACTGAGAGGAAGGTCAACGTGAGGGTGGATACAGAGATCAATTAGCAAGAAGTCCAATGAAGACATCAGCAATCCTCTCCTCTATAACCACATCTCCGCCATGTTTACCATCAGGAGTCGTTCGGATTCTATATGCATCTAATTACCAGATAAAATAGAGCATAAAGCATAAAAATTAAATATATATCCCACTCAGCAGAGATTCTGATTATTTACAAACTTCTGTCTTTGTGCAGAAAGGCCAGAAACACTTTGAACTAAGGTGAATCTAAAATGCAGATTGTTTCTAGTAAAAATTTAGCTGTAACTGACCAATCAGAGGACAGAACATGCTGACGTAGGGGCGTGGCCTTTAGCTGGCCCTGTAGGGCTAATCTGAAATCTGATTGGTTGAAGAAAATGTTCCTCGCTCATATTGTTAAGGTAACTTAAGGTAAAGGTTTCTGAAGGCCAGAGGCAGATTAGATTGACATAGCAACAGACTGAGGCTGACATCTGATTGGACAAAAAATGTGTCTAAATAAAAGTAATGGAAGCAGCCAAGAGAAACGCTGTGAAACTAAAAGAATAGATTGTTTGGAATAAATTAATATAGTTGGAAAGAATAAAATAAAAGTTTAGTTTGTGAATGTAGGTTATTGTTTCTCGTTGGTTTTAGGCCAGCAGTGAAGGCTTTAAAGGCTCTGACTGCTGCTACAGAAAGTATTCACCCCCCTTTAAATGTTTCACTCTTTGTTTCATTGCAGCCATTTACTAAAATCAATAAAGTTCATTTTATTTCTCATTAATGTAACTCAGCAGCCCATCCTGACACCGCAGAACTGATTTTTTTGTGTGTGGAAGTTTATCAAAAAAGAAAAACTGAAATATGGTCATAAGTATTCAGACCCTTTGCCCAGTACTGAGCAGAGTTACCTTCTGAGCTCCAGGAATCTTCCTGGGAATGATGCAACAAGTTTTCACACCTGGATGTGGGAATCCTCTGCCATGTTTCACTGCTGGGATAGTGTTGGGCAGAAGATTCAGATTTTCTCCACACATACAGCTTAGTAGTGATGGTTAATGAGGCATCATGAAGCCAAACTACACTATATTGATGCTGCGCTGATTCTGTCTCGCAGAATACTGACACCTGCTGGACATTTAAAGGCACTGCAGGTAGCTGATTGGACAGAATAAACTGAATTGATTTGATGACCTAGAACAATATCATTGAAATTATATTATATTATTTCATATCTATGTTTAAATTGAAAATATCTTTGATATTTTTAGATGCAGCCAATAAATAATGTAAACATATATTATATAAAAAATTTAGAGGAAAATGTCAATGAGGTGCTGCTGGACTAGTATTTTAAATCCTATTTTTAAAACAATAAGAACAGTAAAAACAGTAAATAAACTAAACTCAGATAAGTTGAGTGATAACAGAGGATGACACAACCTGAAATTAAAATAAAAACGGCTGAAATGTTCCTATTCCTTTTAGGTTGCACCAAAAATCTGGATCATTTTAATGATAAACTGCTAAAAGATGAGAGATTTTGTAGCAAGACATCATGTTGGCAGAAAAGTTTTTAAACGTAAGTTTAGTGAGTCAGTCAGTTAGAAACTCCTGGATCGGTCACATGATTTTCTGGAAACTACGTGCACAAATGGCAGGGGTCAGCAGACCCTGGCCCCAGAGCCACAATTGTCTCTTTAGCGCCCCCTTGCTGCTCCCTGGAGTTTTTTCAAAAATTTAGGAAATTTAAATTTTTTATTTTTTTTGTTTATTTTAATATGGTGTGCAGGAGGTCAAACAAACATTTGTCATGTTTTCCAGTGCCTTAAACATTTCTTTCAATAAAATTAGCATCACAGCCATAGAGATCAGAGGTCACATCCTGCAGCAGGTCTCGGCGCGGCGCGGCGCCAGGCAGGCAGGTGGCTGCTGTAAACAAAGCGGTGGGTGTGTCTCAGACCATGGATCCCAAAGGGAAAAAAGGAAGATAGTTTCCAGGGAAGGCTAAATCTGCAGCCCACCATCAAGCTGGGAGGGAGAGAAAAAGTTTGATTGCAGAACTTCTGGATAAATTAGAGGAGAGCAAAGATAGATTTAAGAAGTAGATTGCATTTCCAAACTCCACTACTGCTGCTAGTTTGGTTGCAAGGTTGAATAATATACCCGTTTCCCATAGGTTCCATGTGGAGGCCTGTTATTCAGGACATGATGGGATATTTGGCGTCTGGAGAAAGGAGGTGTATACTGGTTGAGAGAAAATCTGAAAACAGAAGCTTCTCAGAATTTCTGTCCAGAAAAACACAAACTAGAACTGCAAAGGTGAACATCACTGAACAGTAGGCATCACCTGGTGGACAAAAAGGTTTATTTTATGTTGTGGTCCCTGAATGCCACACAGCGTCCAGTAGTTCACCCAATCAGACGTCTGTTGTTTTTAATGTCTGCAGTGAAGCCGTGTTTAGCTATCGTTGGTATTTTAGGTTTATAACTACAGACCTTCATGGTTTCACTGATCGTCTAAAGAGGTGAACCAGTTCAGCTGGTTAATGTTGAAGCCTCCTGTCCGTTCAGATTCCTCACCTTTTCTCTTCTTTCAGTCTCAGCAGAGAAAACTTCAGGTTTATTTACATCGAATGCTCAGGCGAGACTAGAAAAAAAGATTCTGACATGAAATCAGACCAAATGCGTCCTGTTTTAGGCCCATTAGCTAAATATTTCTGAACATCTCCTGATCAGATGGACGTCGTTTCCTTTCAACTGTGGTCTTTAGTTCCACCACTAAAATAAGATCAAACAATGAAAGTTTATGTTAAAGATATAATGAAACCATCCGTACCTTGGTTGCTGAAGAATAATCGGCGTTGTGGCTGATTGGAGTTTGGGTCCTGAGTCAGAACGGTCTGATAATCAGCTGATGTAGTTCAGGACTCGTGTTCTTCTTCTTCTTCCGGGGAGGATCGGCATGTCGGTGCAGCTCCAGGTGTCTGAACCAAACCAGAACCCTGCAGGTCCACAGATCTCCTCTTGATGTTCAGGATTTTTCACCAAAAAATGGACCCAGATGGCCTCCAAACCAACATAAATAAAAATAATCCCAGACATTTTCTTTTTGCCTTTATGACGTCAGGCAGCTTTTATTTTAGTGTATTTATCGTTCAGAAAAACACTCATTAAAACGTAGAAAAGTGTCCAGAGCTGTTGCTTTGGTTCATTAGTCAGTTCAGAGCATTAAACACAGTGGGGGGGGGTAAGCAACAAGCCCCTCATGGAGACGCTGCTAATATTTGGTCTGCCCCCCCTACACACACACACACACACACACAGCAAACTGAGTTATGAGATGAAAATCAGCTGCAGATATAAACAGATGTGCAAATGAAGTATAAAGAGAATAAAAAGCTGATTGAGGACAGAACAGATAGAACCAGATCCAATAGATACTAAAATCATGATAAAAGGCAGAAGACCAAGACCTCCAGCCAGCGGCGGTTTGGTTGGTTGATGTTAACATTTCCAACGAGCCACAGGAGGAAAGACATGAAGCTCAGCTGGGAGTAAATCTGATGGAGAAGCTCCTCATCAGTTCAGCGAAGCCTGGATTCAAAAACAGCAACGAACAGATAAAAACATCCTAATAAACAGGACAAACGTCCACTAAAAGAGACACACATAGAGGTCACGTCCACCAGATCCTCCAATCCACACAACCTACAGCCAGGTTTATTCTGGAAAGCAGAGATCTATGATGCGATGTTAAAGCGAGCCGTTTCTCCGCGGCTGCAGCGGTACCACAGCGTCCGTCTAAAAGGCCGAGCTGATGAGGAGGAACGGGTCCAAAACACCACACACCCAATCTCTACGTTCCTTAGAAAAGGTTCCTCTGACGGCTCAGGAGGTTAATATGTCACCAGGATGTCATCAGAGGTCAGCAGACAGGAAGCAGGACCCTCCACCAATCAGCAGGCGGCGCTGCCGTCGTCTCAGGAAGCGCCATAGTTGACGGAGCTCAGCGCCGGACGCTTCTTGCCTTTGATCTTCAGGGATCCGTAGCGAAGCTGCTGATGACAGAACAGAACCAGTGACGTCAGTGAGGCTGTTCCAGAAGCTGCAGATCTAACGTCTCATTCTGACCAACAGCAGCGATCTAAACTGATCTGCGGCGCCGCCTCTGGCGCTCTGTGGAGGGAAAACCCCCTCAGCTCCTCCTCTTTTAATCACAACACATCACTTCCTGCTCCTGTCCTCCTGCTGCTGCTCAATTCTCAGTCAGCAGATCCTCCATCTCTGAATCTTAATGTTTGTATGAATGAACGCCTGAATGACGGCGTGGGAAGTCATCTCCTTATATGGCATCATCGGGCTGCTAATGATGCAGGTCTACATTCTGCAGGATGCGCCTCACTCCCAGGTGGACGGCAGCAGGATCCTCTCCTGAGGTTAGGAAGGTTTGTAGGGTCTGATGGGAGGAGCCCCAGTGGGAGGAACGGAGGAGAAATTAAGGAGTAGAATCTGGAAATGCTGCATGAGGTCAGATGTTTCTGCTTCCACCTGGTTCAGCGTTGCCGTCTCTTCCTCAACAGAGCCAGACAGCTCTGAAGCCGGGCATCGAGAACCAACCAGAACCGGTTCTAACCTTTCAATTCTCCCAGATTCATTTCAATTCTGTTTAATTTCTAGTTTACGCTCAGTCCGCCCACCAGCGATAGAAGCTGCCTAATACCAGCAGCCATCAGTTGGAGTCGCAGCGCTTTACAGTGCTAAACAGGGAAATGATAAAGGATGGCGTGATTAAACACCACCGCAGTCAAGATGGCGGTGTTCGTCTCTCACCTGGGGAATCTGTTCTTCCTCTAAATCAGCGCAGCTTCTGCAGGGAGAGCAGAGCCTCACAGACAGCCGCCTGCTTTCCTGCACATTCTGGACAGAATTTTTGCCAAACTTAGGAATAATTTAAAGCAGAACTTCATCTGTTTATTTAAGTTCACTAACTGAACGATGGAGAATGAAATTGATTGTTTCTCTGTCAACAAAAGTAAAACATCACTACTTCCAAATCCAGTTCAGTGGAGCTGAGATTAAACAGACGGAGCCATTTACTGGATTAAACATCATCGTTCACCAGATTAAACATTATTGTAAACCAGATTAAACATCATCGTTCACCAGATTAAACATAATCGTTTACCAGATTAAACACCATCGTTCGCCAGATTAAACACCATCGTTCGCCAGATTAAACATCATCGTTCGCCAGATTAAACA
>NW_015150642.1:550919-558344 GCF_000732505.1 Cyprinodon variegatus | reverse complement strand
CTTTACCAGATTAAACATCATCGTTTACCAGATTAAACATCATCCTTTACCAGATTAAACATCATCGTTTACCAGATTAAACATCATCGTTTACCAGATTAAACATTATCGTTTACCATGGACCCGTTTCATGAAGCAGGTTTAACAAACTCAGATTCAAATCCTCAACTCTAAATTGATCTAAATTAAAGTCGGGAACTCAAGAGTTTTCTGTTTCACATCGGCTGCTATCAATTAGTTCAAGTTGAACCGCTCAGAGTTTAACACGTGCATAACAAGTATGAAAAGCCATCATCGGTGGAGACCCGATTCAACGAGTCACCATGACAACAGGAAATAGTAACTGTCTATTTAACCTGACTGGAAATAGAGATTTAATGAAGAAAAAAAAAGAAAATAAAAAGACAGAGAAACATCTCTACAGCTACAATGGAGAGGAAGATGGTGATGGAGAAGATTGTTGCTGGAGTTAATGCGTAAGTTTATATGAAGTGGGCTATGGCAGGCCGTTTTTACATTTATTAAAAGCACTCTCCTCTCTGTTGTTCCATTTGTAGATCAATAAAATAAGATTCTTCCTGATCAAAATCACACTCCTAGACTGAACTAGTAAAAAATACAAATGATGACCTGTATATTAGGAATATGGAGATCTGAAATTAATTTCTAGACATCTAGATTGTTTATTCTAGATGTGCAGAATGTTATTTTGTTAGAAATTGTTGTTTTAACAAGGAAAAGGTTGTTTTTTTTTTTCAGATATCAGGAATACATGTTCTGTAAATCTAATACATATCAAAAAGGCTTGCCATAGCCTGTTGTAACCATGATAACATTACGGGATTATTTCTTGAATGGTATAGATAAATGGATCCATTTAGGTGAAATCACCTGTCAGCAGGTGGAGATGAAAAATTAAAAAGTTCTAATAGATAGAACCTGGTCATCATCTCATGGGTTCCTCCTCATATTGATTCAGTCTCATTTACACAGCAAATACTGTGGCTGTTTGCCACTTAGTATTTACATCCTCCCATCCTCTGTTTCTGTTGCCTCCTGCTTCGTTAAACGGACCTCTGATTAAATATTATTGTTTGTTTTCCAGATTAAGCATTACTGTTTACCCGACTAAATATTACTAATATTATATTAGTAGAAAAACTCACGTCTTTGCGAACTCTGGATCTCGTGATCTTAACACTCTGGGAGCGTCTCAGTCCTTTCTGGCTGACGGCCTCGTCTTCAGAGAATGTTGGCTCCGCCTCTTCATCGGACACGTCCTCCTGATCGTAGTAGTACTCTGAAACAACAGAACCACACAATAATCAAAGGTACGCCTGGATCTGTTCTCACGAGGACGGCGGTGCTGGGTGGAGGCGGTCAGGCCACGGCCAAAACCTTGATAAAAATGGGGATAAATCAATCTTGACGTGATCCTCCATTTCTGGACGTGGCGCCTAGATGAAAGCTGCCCTAAAGCTGCTGAGAGAAGATCAACATGATCTTTAACGTTCACTGAAAAGCTTCTGATAAAAGAGTCAAAGGTCAGCGCCACAGGAAGTCCAACAGATGATACAACCAACTGAACACTAGGGGGAGCCACAACGCAGAGATAGTAAGGGAGGGAAACAGCTCTTCCTCACCTCATCACTGCTGAATACATCCTCTCCTCTCAGTAAATAGTTCCAGGCTACATATACTCCTCATCCTCATCCCACCTGCTCCTCTTCCTCATCCCAATCCTGCCTGCTCCTCTTTCTCATCCCCATCCTTCATCTCTATTCTCCTCCCTACTCCTCTTCCTCTGTGTGCATAGAGGATGAGGAAGGAGGGAACAGCAGACATGTTTGCCATTCCGCTGGCAGCCACCCCCCCCCCAGCTGCTGAAGCCTTCATTGAAATGCGAGTCGACCTGCAGCAGAGGAGGAAGGCGAGGAGACGAAGCAGATTTCCTGACAGGCTGCCGTGTTTCTTGGTGATGAACGTATTCACCAACAAGCTGGTATTCAGAGAAAAGCTGCAGGTTTTTCCAGAACCTCGGGAGACATTCAGTGATGAGGATGATGTCAAACACGCCTCTATTGTCTTTTTAAGTTCCTCACTGTTCATAAATACTCAGAGGATGTCACCCAGTCCTCCTTAATAAGGTGGACTGGGTGCGATCTGAGCTGAGGGTCTTGGAGAACAAAGACAATTATCCAGGAAGTACGCTCCATAGATTCCCTCAGAACCACCATCTCTGCCTTCTTCTCATCTGAGATCAGGTCCTGCAGAAACGATCCTCTCATTTATCAGCCCTCTGCGTCACACAGGATCACTGTGAGCAGCATAAGATGCTCAAAACCTGTTATAGACTCACAGGAGGCTACAGGGATTATTAAAGGAATAAGAGATTGGAGCTGTTTACTTTTAATTAAAGTGATTTTGCCCACTTAAACCAGAATGACCCTGTTTTTAATGAGATGTGTTGATATGTGAGAAGAGACGTGATTCCAAAACTTTTCAGACACATTAAAACTTTCACATTTGAAATGTGCTTAAGCTGTTAGAGCAGAAATTCTCTGATTACTATTTAATAACGTGTTTTTTAGTGTTTCTACTAACAAGTTATATAATCTAAGCATTTCATGGTTAATAAATTAAAATAAATCATAATAAATGTCACTAAAATGAGAACAATTCTGACTTAATTTGATGTATTTCATGTCTGTCCTCCAATGGTCCTCCAGCTCCTCCTCTAAGGCTGCAGCCATCATATCTCAGAATGTGCCGATTTACTTTTTGTTTCATCATGTAGCTACGTGAATTTAGCAGAAACAAAGAAAAAAGGTTGTGCAGATCATCGCGATGCGCTGCGATCAGGAGCGTCTTCAGCTGAGTCCATATTGGATTGGCTGTTAGAAACCGGTTCTGGACCAACGGGTCTCAATGGGACCAACAAGCTTCATGGGACTGTACAATATTTTTAATTGTTGTACTCAGCTTCAGCAAAAAACTGAATGAAACTGATGAAACTGCAGAGTTTAAAAGTTCAAAGCTCACAATGTTTCTTCTTATACAGTATGTCCAAAAACCACATGTCGGACTCAGTACCGAGATATGGTGCTGGTCGGACTCGTCAATCAGGAAGAAAAACTCTGTTGTTTAAACATGTGCAGTGCTCGAGGTTCAGGTAAATCAGCTCGTAGCTCTGCTTCAACAGCAGGATACGCCCACCAACACCTCAGGAAGGACAACTGAATTTCAAATCCGTTTCATTTTCTCCCGACCAAATGATTCCTGATGGGGTGGTGGTCTTTAGAAGCTAATCGCCCCTCGTTGCCCCATGTATGACTCATGAGGCACCATGTGGCTGAAACTCGACCAAAAGAATTCTCACACGACTGGAGAATCGACAGGAAAAGACAAAAACTCGTACAGTGTATGCCCGGCCTAAGAAAGAAATCAGACGTGTGTGTGTGTGTGTGTGTGTGCTGCTAGCGTACCATCTCTGGCGGCGGGGTCGGTGTTCTGAGATCTCCTGACGGCCGGGTTGGCTGAGTGGGAGCTGTACTGGTAGAGCTGGTTTCCTCTGTCGTCCTGCTGGCCTATCTGGGAGAGGTCATGCATGCTCAGGCTGCGCAGCTTTTCTGTTATGGCCCCCTGACCCTGTAGAGCCAAAAACAGTCGGTGTCACCCTTTGATCAGAGACCAGCCAAAGCTGAACCCCGCTCCCCATTTCCATCAGAGAGGAGTTCAACTCTAACTTGCCCTTCCAGTTATCTACTCAAATAACTGGAGTGGTGCCTTCGCACCGGTGTCAAAACGTCTGATTTACATGCAAGGTCTATGGGGGGCGCTGTTGGGCTGTGCATTCCAGCATCTGGGCTGGAGTTCAGTAAATTGAACTTCAGCCGCTGGATGCTGGAGCATCAACCAATCAGGAAAGCTGTTCCAGGAGTTTTATAGGGAGACAGACTCTACCTGCAAGCTGCCATCGCAGCTGCAGACATTCTGCAGATGAAGAATACATAAATATCAAGGAGTTAAACTCCAAAGGTTAAAATAGAGCAGGTAGGATGGATTGTTATGTAGAAGGAATCAGAGAGCAGCTTTGATCATTATTGCTGCACTAAAATATTTTTATGAACTATGGAGCAACAGTTTCTAAATCCCCAAATTAACTAGAAATGTTAAAATATTGGATTGTTTATTCTGGTTCTTCCAGTTTTTCCCAAAAACCGGCAGCAGGAAATCCCCCACAGGAGAGCTTTCAGTGGGGATTTCCAGCACTGCCTCCCGGTGGTATGCTGGAGCTCTGGAGCTCCCAACAAGAACTGCAGATTATAGAGGGATTATAATCCTGATGAACAGAGGATGTTTGGAGGCGGACTTTCTCGCTTAAAAACCTGTTAAACCTATTTTTCTAAGTAAATAAAGCCAAGCTGCTCTCTAGCTGGAAGCTACAGAACAGAGCAGATAAACAACCAGAGCGCCGAGCGTCCGGAGCGCTGATGTGTCAAAGCATCTTGACCAGCAATTGACCCAGCATCCATAATTCTGCGTTTAATCCTTTTGATGCCAACAATGCGTTCATTGTGAACGCACCGACTTTAACTCCTCCTAGCCAATAGGTGGCACACTCATACTTGCTCACTCTTGTTCTGTACAGTTTTCCAGCAGGTTGCCGGGTCTGCTAATGCTAATCTTTGCATAGCAAGGGTGAACATTTATTTAATAAGTCCAGAAGAAAACAACCTCCTGGTGATTCCTGAGCCCCCTTCCTTCCTTAAACCATTCATTAGGGCTCCATAGAAAGAAGACACTGATTTTGCAAATCGATTAATCTATTTTTTTGATTAATCGATTAGTAAAAGATTCCTTAAAGAAGATGTTTTACAAAATGAAACCAGGTGAAACTAAAACATTTCAGCTTGAGGAAATCTGGATTATAGAGCATTATCTTAAATATTAATACTTATATATAATATAAAACTTTATTGATCTCACATCAGAGAAATTCCCTCTCTGCATTTAACCCCTCCCCTTGGGGAGCAGTGGGCTGCCATTGTGCGGCGCCAGAGGAGCAGTCTGGGGATTAAGGGTCTTGCTCAGGGACCCAGAGTGGCAGTCTGTGGGATTGGAGCTCAAACTCAGCACCTTGGGATTCATAGCTCTATGCCCTACCCACTCGGCCGCATGAGAAGAAGAAGAGTTAATTAAACCAAACTAGAGCAGTGAATGAGAATATTAATGCTGAGAAAATTAAACATCATGATCTGTGTAAATTAAGTAATCACATGTAAACAAAGTCCTGATGAACAAAGTCATGGGAACATGTCTTAAAATGAATAAAAAAGCAGTAAAAATGATGCGAAAGTAAACATGCCCCACATCTTTTATCCTGGAAAATAAAGTAAATGGAGAAATGGACCCTAAATGTTTTGGATAGTGGGTGTGTTAAATTAAAGCTCCCCTCTTTTAATTCTGGGTTAATTTCTCAGCACATCCTGGAAATGATCAGGTCTGAATCAGGAAATGATCAGAGATCACAGTGACTCCTTTGGAAGGTTAGCTTCTCGTCTCTCAGAGGAATGACGGCAGGATTTAGGGCTGGTTTATGCTCAGAAACCAGGTCGTCTGCGTAGATGTTGCAGTTAATGCAGATACGCCCCGCCCCTTCCGCAGACACTCTGCTGCACCTCGCCCAAAGTGTAGGTGAGCCTCTGATTGGTCAGTTCTACATCCGCTCTAAACTATGTGTATTTCCTGTTTGGTTCCTTACCGGCTTGTTTTGTTTGTATGACCGCCATTGTGGAAAACGACTGGTGGACCAGCTAGAAGAACGAGGTGCACGAGAACGCTGGGACCCTTTTCCCACCTGGATCTCCGCTCTTTTTGGCCCCCTTTTCACTCCGTTGTCGCACAAACTTGCCCCCACTTTCTCACTGCCTCGGCCGTATCTAGACCCACAGCTAGTTCCTGATTGGCCCTCTGGCGTTGTGGAGTGGAACAACATAGCGCAGACCACGCTGCAATATTGGGCATAAATGAAAAATACCTGCGACACACTGCTGCAGGAGGAGAACAGCCCTTTAGGCTAATGAAAATAAAGCAAGATGCAGCAAAGACCATCAATCCAGATCTCAGTCTGACATGTTGGAAAACCTCGATGGACTAATGCAACACTGACGATGGTGTGAAAGATGGACCAATCAGAAAACAGAGGTTATGAGCTTTAAGTGGTTCCTCTTAGGGTGTCTGACTAATGGACGCCTCCAGACTTAGAGCTCAGCCACTAAACATAAAGCATATCTGAACAAAAATATGCTTTGAAAATGTTTACCTTCCATTTCCTTC
The DNA here is from genome assembly GCF_000732505.1 of Cyprinodon variegatus. NCBI lineage: Eukaryota > Metazoa > Chordata > Actinopteri > Cyprinodontiformes > Cyprinodontidae > Cyprinodon > Cyprinodon variegatus. The sequence goes on along the minus strand of NW_015150642.1, from coordinate 552,005 downwards.
AAAGTCTCTAAAGTGTGACGCTTGAACAAAGTGAAACTCCTTCACACAGTACTGGCCAATAAAGCTGATTTAAATGCTAAAAACTGTTCCTCCTTTTCATCAACACAGCTTTTCCATTTAAACTTTGTTTTTGTTTAAAGCACCACTGTGTGATCTTTAATCAAGGATATATTCAATGATTGTTCAGGTCCATTTTTCTACAGTGCAGTGCAGCCAGTGGCCTTCAGGGGCGCTAAACCTGGAGGGTTACAGGTCAGACCCTGGTGGGTTGGATCATTGGAATCATGTCCTGATGCATCAAAGCCAAGAATGTAAAGAGGGTGTACTTTAAATGAAACAGGGATGGGGATGGGGGGGGATGTCACACTGAGTGAAATGGTTCTGACCATGCTGCTTTTTACCTCTCAGAGGAGCATGCTGAGGCACACACCCTGAAGACATTTAGAGCAGAGAGAAGAAGGAAAAGGAGTCAGAAAGAAGGACTCAGGTCTGACGAACTATCAAAAAGGTAAATAACATGTGAGACTCAGGCCACCTGCTGACAAAGATCAGTTCAATGCTAGCAGTAACTGTAGCCCTAACAGTCATTTATTTATCAGATTTTTTCAACCTTCCCTTTTCCAGGCAGTTTTATAGATTTCCCTTTTTTCCAATCAGCTATCCACATCCCATTCTCTTCCCTTCTGGAGGCGGCCTTTCCTTTGGATGGACGGACCAAAGAAACGTTTCTACTGGTCTGCTGGACGTTTTCAGTTTTTTTTCTCTCCAAATTTTGAATTATAAAACATGATCTTTGCAACAATAATGGAACAAAGTTCCCACCATAACGTCTAACAGTGAAGCGAATCACTGGAATCAGCTCATTGATGTGATTTATTCCTATCCCATTAAAACAGTGCGCTAACAGAGCGCTACTCTGCCTGCAAAACAGGTCACTAGGATCTGAGTGATTTTTCTGAATCTGACAAAGTTCTGCTGTTGGAGTCGACCGCCCAGATAAAAACAGGAAAACAATGAGACAATTCTAACATTTAGATAAAGAAAAGCTAACAGCCTGCTAATGGCAAGCTAACAGCCTGCCAACAA
>NW_015150642.1:547508-549630 GCF_000732505.1 Cyprinodon variegatus | reverse complement strand
CAAGCTAACAGCCTGCTAATGGCAAGCTAACAGCCTGCCAACAACCAACTAACGGCAAGCTAACAGAATGCTAACGGCCTGCTAACAGTCAGCTACAGCCTGCTTTCTCAACTTAACTTTCAGGTCAAGCCTGGAAATATTAGGATCATGAGGATCATAAACCACCAGAAGATCCAAATGTGACAGAAGAGCTTCTGGATGGATCAGACATCCTACATCCTGCTCTGATGCAGATATAATGACTCCGGCTGCACTGAACTGGGCTAGAAGAGTTCAGTGGTTCAGTTTCATAAGGTGGTTAAAAAATGGTTGACTCACTTTGACTGCAGCAGTAACGGCGGCAGTAGCAGCAATACTCAATCCCTGCTTGCCAAAGTTCACCATGGTCACGTAGCTCTTCTCTTTGGCCTGCACGATGTATTCATCTATTTCCTACATAGATAAAGAAACAGTTTGATCAGGTCAGCAGCAGCAGAGCGTGCAAACACAGAACCACGGATGCTCTTACTCTCTCCCTGGAGGAAAGCAGGGGATGTAGACACTTCCTGTAAATGAGACTTGCTCCTCTGGTGTAGGGCGACAGCAGCCAGATCACGAAGGCTATCTTCAGCTCGTAGTACAGAGGGAACCTGGACAAACATGACACTGATGTGATCTTCCTTGACAAATGCTTCTAACGCCAGCAACATAGACTAAACATGGAGAAGAGGCTCTGCAGGGCATCCAACATGGCCGCCTTCGCCAAGATGCAAAGGTAGAGGAAGACCCAATTTGAATCGTTTATAAACAAAGAGTGAAGAAGTGTTATTTTAAGTTCAGCTGTTTATTATAGATTTCAACTTTGCTGTTAATAAAATAAAACAAATTCAAATTGGCTCCTCCATGATCCCCTGCAGTTACTCTGCACCAGCCCTAGGGGGCGTGTTCCTCCAGTTTGTGAACCACCGCACCAAGGATTCACCTGATGCCGCTACATGAAAAAAAAACCTAATATGAGCCCAAAATATCAGCCGGGTGATTTATTGGTCAATCTCTGGTCTGCAGATTTATGACCATGTTCTTTTTATGAAGGGTCAGTTTTTAAAAACCGACCTGGTCTAAAAGGTTTGGAACTATAGCGGGCCGTCCGTCACCGTCACAGAGTCTCATCACTCTGCACATCATGTCCCTGCAGGAGTAAACCGCTTAAACCTGAAGCACCGTTAGCAACAGGCTAACATCCAGGGTTTGCTCACCAGAAGGGAGCGTTGGTTGGTGGGTTAGTGTACCCAGCCAGGAATCAGAGACAGGACCATAAACACTGCCATTTCCTCAGATTCCAGGACCCTACATGTAGCAAAATGTAAGCATGTGTGTGTACCTGTCTAGCCCTCAGAATGAGGACCATTTTTTCCAATTTCACCATCAGATTGAGGACCAGTTGTTTTTTGCCGATGCTAACATGCTAATTTTGCTAATGGTTAGGTTTAGGGCTAAGGTGTCAATGGGTCAGGGTTAAGGTGAGGTATGCATTGGTAATGGTAAGGTTTAGGGCATAGCAAGGGATGAAAATGACTGAAAATCAATGGAAGTCAACACATGGTCCTCACTATAAAAGCAGGACGAGTATGTGTGTGCGTGTACTCACCAAGCTACGGTCAGGTCAGTGATGGTCTCTGCGACGGTGTACAAAGCAAATACGATCCAGTACATCATCCAGCGCACCTGGACACAGACACAGATCAGATTGAAGCACACAGCAGGGCATCGTACCGACAACCGTCTCTTGGTTTCATGGGGAGTCCAGGGCTAATGTGTGCGTTCTAAACCGCCACGTTCAGCTTAAACCCTGTTCAGCTTAATCTCACTATACATCAGCCATTCTCATCCTCCCCTCTCTCATGACAAGGCGCGCACGAGTCCTATCATGAAAAAAGGTTCATTGTGCGACCTGAGTAACGCGCAGTAACGGGGTGTCTGCAATGGTAACTGCGTTATAGTTAAAGTCAAAGTAATTAGTTAGATTACTCGTTACTACGCCGTTACTCCCATCACTGATTATAGGTGGGATTGAGGTTCCAGGATGTTATGATGACAGTGGGTTTACTGGAAGACATGGGAACAGGAATTCTACTGGTCCAGA
>NW_015150642.1:545080-545668 GCF_000732505.1 Cyprinodon variegatus | reverse complement strand
CCAGGATGTTATGATGACAGTGGGTTTACTGGAAGACATGGGAACAGGAATTCTACTGGTCCAGAAACCCTGACCAGCACAGTTATATGAAAAGACTGTGGGAACGACCATGGGGGGAAAAAACCTGCATGGTGTGCACCAGCGACAGAGAGCTACCAGTGGCTAGAGAGGGCGGGGCTAAAGGACAGCACAGCAGGACGGATGATGGCAGCATGTACAGCCAATGCCATGAAAGAGTCACTGAGGGAACCCAGGGCTTTTAATTAATTCCAGATTTCAGTCTCTCTGACACAAATTGCATCACCCACCCTCAAACCTGCTCGCATGTTGCTCTCAGTCTGGCATCAGACGTAAACCTGCAGCAGCAGCAGGCTGAACTACTCTAACTGCGAAATAAATTAATGTAGCATCAAATAAGCAGATGCAACATTTATTTGGGATTTGTACTTTTGACTTCCATTTACCAAATGCAGACAACAAGCCACCCATTTTTATTGGCAGTTATCTCACCCCATATTTCCACCCATGGGCAGTAATGTTTTACATTTCTAACTGTAGTTTTGTATTCAGATTTTCCCAACTTGTTTT
>NW_015150642.1:543087-543706 GCF_000732505.1 Cyprinodon variegatus | reverse complement strand
GCAGGATACAACGTCCCAAACAGCAGTCTGCAAAATAATTAGAGAAACACAAGAATTCACTCATTAATGACTTAAATCAATAACGGAAAAACAGGAATGAAAATCTCTCAGTAAACCAGAAGAAATCTCTCATATTTTGGACACAATGTTCAGATTTAAAATGATTAAAATCATATCTGAACAAGGCGTGAAGGTAGATTAGGAGCCCCTCATCCCCAGCCTGGTTTTCTGTAGGCGCTGCGGTTCTGGGTTCCTCAATAATCTCATAATAATCTGACAGAATAATAGAGTAAAATCTTACCTTTTAAAGAGAATCAGAGCATTGAGGTCAGAGATTATAACCACAGAGCTAACAGACACATCTAGGATTTTTAAGTGTCAAGAACAGCCTCATGTGAAACCAGCTGAAACCAGTTCCACTGACCGTTCAAAACAGGTTAAATAAAACTATAGCCGTTTCTCAATCTGTGTTCTTGTGCGTTCTCTTGTCCTCGTGAAACGTTTTCATCCTCAGCCATAGTGCTGTTCCAATTCACAAGAACAGCAGACCAAGAAAGGACAAAGTCCCCGGATGTTGTTCTGGCCCATCCCTCTTTACCCAGCATGCATCAGAGCAGAC
>NW_015150642.1:536502-539954 GCF_000732505.1 Cyprinodon variegatus | reverse complement strand
TTAACTAACAAGTACATGTACGGCTGGTATAATATATTTGAATATATTGGATAATTCAATTACAATATATATAGATAGGTAGATGTGTGGCGCAATAGAAAAAAAGACGGTCGATAAAAGTTTGTTATAGAAACATAGTTTTCCTTCCTCTTCATTGTACCCTACCATGTACCCAACCAATCGCAGACCCAGGCACGCCGTCACAAACGCCACCCTCTCACCCCACAGCACAGAGCATGCAAAGATGTCGCAGCAGGGGAGGCGGAGGAAAGTGTCCCAAAGAAGTAGTTCACCAGTTTGGCAATATTTCAGTTATATCAGACAGAAACCAAACCACAATTATTTGTAAAATGTTCAGGGCACCGGTAAGAACAAAGTCTGGTAAAACAACCAAGTTGTTCCACGGCATCTGAGGAATCTTCAGGAAGTTCTGCCAAAACAAAGCAGGCAAAGCAGCTAAACTGGGCTTCCTTCTTAGAGATAAATACATCAAAGCACCCATAAGCACGTCACTCATGCAGTGTGCCTAAATTACGCCTAAATTAACTTCAAATGTAGAAACCTGCCGGCAGACTATGTTCGCTTCTATTATCCTGCTGCCTGCAGTTTGTAGCACAGACCTGAAAAGAGCGGGCCTGAGGCCGATATGCTTTTTTTCTATATCTTCCAGCCCTAAAGCCCTGGATAAACCCTCACATTTAAGCTCTACTCATGCAGAAAAAGAAAGCCTTAAGTTCAGCCAGGAAACATGGCGAACAGCGAGATGTACAGAGGGATACGAGATGAAGGTCCATTGTTGAAAGAGAGAACTTAATTTCTAATGTGTTGTCGTCATTTTTCCATAGGATTGTATTTTTAAAACCAGGCTGTGCGATATATCGCATATACTTGACGCATCACCAGTTCCGCCACACACTGCAGATAAAATAACAAAATCACAACCGTTGCGTATAAATTCACATGATGACATTAAGCCATCTGCATCCATTTCACAGAGTTTAATTTTTCCCACACACTTTGAATGCATCATAAACCCCTCCTCTAAACAGGATTATTTTCACGCACTCTACAGCAACCTGCAAACTAAACATGGCGACAGCAGGTGATTCAGCTGAGCGATATACGGCAGCGGTTTGGATTTCACGCCGAGGACGTCCAACAAAAGGCGCTAATTTATAAGACGTGCCGCAAAAAACCAAAAAGGAAGCAGTACAGATTTATTCCACCAGCTAAAAGAATCACTTTATTCAGTGTTTGAAATCAGATTCCTTCCTGGACCAGATGGAGTTCCTATGAAAACACTCTGCTCCTATAGGAAGGCCTCGTCACACAGTGGAGGCTGAGCCAGTTGCAGGTTTAACACACGCCATATATGGTCACGTAAACTCCCTCAAACCCGAGTCTCCACAACAGCAGGGTGAGCACAACCACAGCAGTTTATTTTCCTGCTGTTGCTATAGAAACTGAACGGCTGCCAACGCTCCCTGGCTCTCATCTCGGCTGTGTCTCACTCTCTTATTTCGAGGCACTGGGAGTTTTTGTCCAAAGGTATCGAGGCGTTCTGCGTCTCAGAAATGTAAAGAAGGAGCAGGAAATGTGTCCGGCCTTTTCCTGGGCAGGGACCTCCTTTCTCCTCTGATACGAGCTGATGTGAAAACGTCTGAACCATCCTAACATAACGTGTGGCTGTTTTCCCTCCGTAGCTAAAAAAAGGCTAGGCTCCAGATGTTAACCAGGGTTGAGGACTTTTCTCCAACCATCATTAGGCTTCATGGAAACATGGAATATAACCACCATAAGAGCAGGTATGGGACCTCCGAGCACAGCCAAGGTCTGGTCCAAACTGTGCCTCTAAAGGAGAGAACCGTATCAGAACAGACCAGCCTTCCCTTCCTGCTTTAATGAAGTCACACCAGAAGCTCCCAGAGTGGAGGTCAGAATCCCACTGTGGGTCTTCAAAAAACTATTTCCATAAACCGAGAGAACTTAAAAAGTGATGATAAAATGTTGGACAGACTGATCCTGAACAGATGGACTTTGTCATGGTTAGGATTTTTAATCCAATCCCTCTGAGCTTCCCTTCAGGGTGGAGCCGTTTGGCTGTGGTCCTTCTTCTGATCTTTCTTCACCCTCCTCGCCTTTTTTCTATATCTAAAAAAAAAAACAAGCTAAAGATATCAGGACAACATTCAGCCCAAAATTGAGCAACAAGTTGCGTGACTCATAGGAACTGGTTCAGCAGGCCGTGACGCTGTGCCTCCAGGATGAAGGCGGCGGCAGGTCATGAAAAAGGCAGCGAGAATGTGGACGGTCTCTGGAGACGTCTTCTAAAAACCGCCATTGCTCCTTTCCAGGTGGGGTTTGAAGGCGCGGGGGAGCGGTGGTGCGGGGAGAACAGGGCGGGACCTGCTCCACGCAGCTGCCATGAGTCCTGACCCTGTGACCTTCATACTTTCACATAAAGGCCTCTGGTTCCTGCTGGAAGCCCAGGAGAGAAAACGGCTGATGGAACTTGTTCTAAAAAGCATGACAGCATCATGATGGAGGTGGTCCTACAGGCCGGGCAGGTCTGAAGAGGCTGGCAGGGTCTCCATCAGTTTAAAGCTCAGCCTCCAGCGGTTTTTAGCCCAAGCAGGAGTTTGGACGCGTTTCTGTCTAAATCTGCTCATGCAGGCTTTTCCCTCAGCGTGAACAGAAGCAGACATTCCTTCAGTATAATTAGAAAGCTGCACCCATGTTTGGTGAAGCGCTCCCAGAGCTGGAGAGGAACCAGCGTCAGAGCAGAGCTGCAGCACGTTTCCCTCTCCCCTCAGAAAGAAGTCAAACAAAGCAAATCCTGGAAACCGTTCTGAAAATGAACTTCATAACATCTTTAACCTCTGCCTCATCCATACTGAATGGCACTGTACCTCGCCCACCTCTCCACCCCGCATGCAGCTGAGAAAACAGCCCCTTGTTCTGTGATGGGCCTCAACTTGGGGCTCCGGGTCAGTTTCACCAGTTTCCTGACATCCAACACCGGCAGCCAGTTTCAGGGAGGGGAGCAGAGCAAAAACAAAACACTCAGAGATGGGGGTGGGCTCCAGCCTCCTCCCCATCCGTACCTCCCAGCATCTGGTTTGAACTTCACAAAATAAGATTCTGATTATCTGAGTGTTGTTGAAAGGCTGCTAAAGCAAACAGCAGAGAAAGGAACCAACCTCCAATAAATCCCAATAGGTCTCAGGTTAAATGCTGTGTTTTTATTAGCTGTGAGCAAAAAGCAACGGAGTTCAGAGAAATAAAGACCTGCTGCAGAATGCAGTCTGTAGACTTTGCTGACTCTCTAATGGTGCATCCATGAGAAAAGGTCTGAATAATTCCTGTAACCCTGTAGCACTTCCTGACTAATGCAGAAACTCTCCAGAGGATCACTTTACACCAGAGGTCAAAGATTAGCCGACCGTTGTCTG
>NW_015150642.1:532321-534492 GCF_000732505.1 Cyprinodon variegatus | reverse complement strand
CGTGACGTCACTGCTGGAAGATGGCAGGAGGGAGGGGTTACTATATTAAGACAAAAATGGCCGCTCCCAGACTCAGCGATTGCCCCGAAAATTATTGTTTTTATTCTTTTATTGATTTACTTTAAATTCATTAAATCACTGCGAACGTATTAGTTTTAGGTATAAATAATGATCCATTGATTATTCCTGCTGACCAGACTTATTTTATTCGGTACTTATTCTGTATTTTAAACAGGCCTATAGGCTTTTTGTGCAAAAAAAAAAACAAAAACAAATAAAATATTTTTCCAGCCCCCCCTGGGGGGCTTTATTGATCATCCTTCTTGTAGCTCCGTTCCTGTTTTCTGCCACATTTACCCCCGGTTAAACACCTGGAGGCCCCTCCTCTCTGGGGGAACAAAGCTTTTCTTGCTCTGACTCACCGTCAGCCCTCATGTTGAATCGCACGCAGCTTTAGCTTTAACCGTAAACACAGCAGCCAGGGGCCCAGAGGCTCCAGGATCACTGATAATCTGCTAATAATCTAATAATCCCACATCTTTGGCTAAACTGACATGGAAGCAGAAGGCAGAGTTCCGGCAGCCAGCCGTTAGCCATGCTAGCTCAGAGCAGAGCCGTGGAGGCAGCGGTTCCTCTGGAGGTGAAACTCTCTGAGAAGTTGTGTGAACTTACACAACGCTTCTGGAGATGATCCAGGACACCATGGCTGCTGCCGCTGGACACCGAAGATGTGTCAGAGATGATCAGAAAAACAAACTTCGACGTCCGGATCCAGCAGAACCGGGTCTGATGAAGTGTGGAGGTCTGGAACCCCCCTGCAATCCCCCCCGGTGATTTAATCCAGATTAGGACAGAAACCGGAGCTGTTGGCGGTTTCTGACTCTTCTTCTTCCTTCGGCTCCGCTTCTCTGCCCAGTTCCTGACACCACGGCAGCTCCAAGGAGGACTGCCTGAGTTTATGACGCAAACAGGAAGAGGACATCTGTCCGCGCACACGATTGGCCAGTGAGAGCTGTTTACAAGGAACACACATTCTGATTGGCTGCTCACTGCTCCTCTGCTTTATGATTGAAGCGGAAGAATTTAAAGTTTTGTTTTCGTTCTTCTGATTGGTCTGATTTCCCTCCGTCTGGTTTTATAACTATATGATATTTAGAGATGTTTATAAAACACACAAAGAAGGAAATATATTTTTTTATTCTTTCATGACATAAATGTCAAGATTGTTAACTTCAGCACTTTTAAAGGTTTGCTGAGGAAAAGCCTCAGCCTACAGCTCCCACCGACAGAGTGGAAGAAAAAAATCATTATTAAATACTGACTGATGATCACCTAATATTTCCTCAGTTGGTTTTACACTGTGTGCAAAATGATTAGCAAATGAGTATTTCCACCACATCCTCCTTTTCATACATGTTGTTCTACTCCAAGCTGTATAGGCTTGAAAGCCAACTACTAGTTAAATAAATCAGGTGGTGTGTATCTCTGTAATGAGAAGGGGCGTGGCCTACTGACATCAACACCTTATATAAGGTGTGATTCATTATTAGACAACTTCTTTTCCTTTGGCAAAATGGATCAGAAAAGAGATTTGACAGACTCTGAAAAGTCAAAAATTGTCAGATGTCTTTGAGGGGTGCAGCAGTTTGGAAATTGCCAAGCTTTTGAAGCGGGATCATCGCACAATCAAGCGGTTCATGGCAAATAGCCAACAGGGGCACAAGAAGCGTGTTGAAAAAAGAAGATGCAAAATAGGTCCCCATGGATTGAGAAGGATGAAGCGTGAATCTTCCAGGAAGCCATTAGCCACCAGTTGTGCCATATTTTAGAGCTGCAACATGTCTGGAGTGCCAAGAAGCACAAGGTGCTCAATACTCAGGGACCTGGTTAAGGTAAGGAAAGCTGAAAAAAGGCCGCCTTTGAACAAGACACACAAGACAAAACGTCAAGATTGGGCCAAGAAATATCTGCAGACTGATTTCTCCAAGGTGTTTTGGTCTGATGAAATGAGAGTGAGTCTTGATGGGCCAGATGGATGGATGGGCACCAGGCTGGATCAATAAAGCGCAGCAAGTTCATTATCGACGAAGTCGCCATCATTCAAGAAAAACCTGATATTCATGCAGGACAATGCTCCGTCACACGCATCAAAACACATCACAGCATGGCTG
>NW_015150642.1:509960-530930 GCF_000732505.1 Cyprinodon variegatus | reverse complement strand
ACTTTTTGGAAACACAGGAAGGAGCAATCAGCTAAGTGAGCTTAGTGACTGGGAAAAATCTTTCATTCCTTTAGAGGCAGCATGAAAAGTACAAAACATAGAGAGGAAAACAAGAAGAAAAGGGACAAGAAGAGAGGGACACAACCTAGAACAGATAATGGATGTCTATTCTATTAACAGTAGTTACTACAATTCAATAGTTAATTAGATTTTATATTGATGGGAGATTGTAATTGCATAAAATGGGGTTTATAGAAAAAAAAAAGAATGTTGGAAACTAAATCATTTACAGTCGTATGCTTAAATTTATCACTGCTGCACTTTAAAAATTAAAATGTTTTGACAGCTGTACTGAACAAAACTTTTTGTATACACTCTGTGTGAACAAAATGACAAATTCTAAGAACATCAAATAAAGATATAAACATTGACAAAGATAAATCATTAGACTGAAAAAGATAAAGAATATAAGATGTAAGGGGTAATTAAGAATGACATTCAGACAGAAAAGCATTGAGTATTTTAGCATTGATGGGAGAAATTTTCTTTAAGGACAACGTAAGTATATTTATTTCACTTTTAAGATGGATTTATCTTGGGCAATAATATCACATTTCATTACAAAACGGGAGATAAAATTAAAGTTTAAGGATTTAGAGAGTAACCAGTTATGAACTGAGGATAAAAATGTTTGGGTTTTACTACAATAAAAGAAGATGTTCAGTTTATTCCTCTTTTTGCTCACATTGACAACATTTATCTACAGTAAATTTAAATGTGGAGAATATGAATTGGTTGGAAGGATAAATTTATTTAAAGCTTTGAAATTAATCTCTTTATATTTTGGCGGAATATAAAATTTAGGATAATTGGATATTGTACAGATATAATTTTTTGAGTATTCTTTTAAAAGGAAAAGTCTTTTAATTGGATTAGGATATAAAGAATTTGTTTACACTCTTCTTAAAAATATGTTTTTGCATTTCTGTCTATAATAATGATTCCTTTAATACATTTTTTTTTTTTTAAGTTTAGGAGCTGGAACAACTGAGGCAACTTTGAAGGTAATATATTTATTATTTAAATCATCCAGTGAGAATAACTCTCCATCACTTCTCCCTGCTGTCCTGGGTGCTAATAACATTCCTGAGGAGCTTCAACAGCAGTACCGTTGTCTCAGATATCAGATTTCTAGTCCCCACCCTGCAGAGATATTAGAATATGAGCTTAAATGTCAGCCAAACCATTTCCACAGTAACAGATAAAAACCTTTCAATAAACCAAACATTGCCGCCACATATCTGACTCCATAACCATTAAAACAACTATTTTCATTCATTTTAGACGGAACTATTTACAGACTTAGATTATATTAAACTGCACTTCCAATATTCACCACTGTTCTGCGCCATTTCCATTTTTTCTCTGAGCACGGAGAAGACGAGTGGGTAGTCTCGCAATGAATCCTGGGATATCATAGGATAGCGAGGAAACAGCGGACCCTTTCTTCAAGAGGAGCAAAAAGAGAACACATTCATCGCCCTCATAACGAGGAGTCTTTCAATCTGAACAGACCACGGCACCGCGGCACCGTGCTATGACGTAATCGACCGACCAATCTGGCCTTCGGAGGTTGCAGCCGCTGGATTTGATCTCAGCAACTTATTTTTTTTCCAAACTTTAGCCAGAGCATTAACACCACAATCTTTTCAAGAAGGTTGAAAAAAAGACTGCTCTCCGCATCATCAACCGCCATAGTTGCTGTTTTTCTCCCCGATTCTGCGTAGCGTAGCAAGATACGGAATAGGGAGCTTTGTTGAGTATTGATGGCGTTCAGGTCAGACGAATGTGACCTGGTTATTCAGAAACAGTTCCAATTTGAAAAGATCAGATTCGTATCCGATTCAGGACCCCTAAAAGGCTGGTTATCGTCCCACAGCAGTGTGTCGCAGTGAGCTTGTCGCAGATATTATTGATTTATGCTCAATATTGAAGCGTGGTCTGTGCTACGTTATTCCACGCCACAATGCCAGAGGCCCAATCGTGAACTAGCTGTGGGGGCAAGTTTGTGTGACAACGGAGGGACATGAGGACCAAAAAGAGCGTGGATCCAGGTGGAATAAGGGTCCAAGCGTTCTCGCCCACCTCGCTCTTCTAGCTGGTCAATCTTCACCAGTCGTTTTCTACAATGGTGGTCAGACAAACAAAACAAGCTGGTAAGGTACCAAACCGGAAATACGCATAGTGTAGAGCAGATGTAGATTTGACCAATTAGAGGCCTCCTGTCTGCGGCACTGTCTTACGCCCTCTCACCTACAATTTTAGAGAGGTGCAGCAGTGTGTCTGCTGAAGGGGGCGCATATATGCGTTAAGTGCGACACACGCAGACAACCTGGTTTCTGAATATAAATCAGCCTTAAGACCATATAAGGTCTTAGCCTCGGCCTGTAAAGGTCTTGGTTTTCTCTCAGTCTCTGTACTCCTTGGTCTCGGTTGCTGTGGTCTTGAATACACCACTAAAGGTACCATTTTAAACATGACTGGACATGGACTAAAGTCCTTTTACCATGGTAGCATCAGCCATCCCTTCAGCCTAGTATGCTGCAACAGCAGTTGATCCAAAGCTGACAAGAAGCTGATGGATGAGCTCATTAGAATGACCAACCCTGTCCTTGGATATCCCCTGGACACAGTGCGGGACAGTAAAACGCAGTGGTGTGCACAGGGGTAGTCGTACCCCACCAGTGGACTGATTTTTGAAAAATGTACACTGTGGTACACTGACACTCGTTGAGCACTAGAACCAAGCGGAAAACCGGAGCTCAAGCTAAAGCCATCTTCCCTGAGTTTAGACCCGCCCAAAAGCTCCTAATTGGCTCCTGATTGACTGTCTTTTTTTTTTTGTGATTGGCTGTCAACGCTTTCGCTTCTGAGAAGCTCACTGTACAGGTTTGTGATTGAACGGTCACAGTGCCGCTGAAGTCCTACACACTACCGTAATTAGAACTATAGGGTGAAAAGACTGTTTCTTTGCTTTCTGGTTTGTTTCAGATTTTTGAGATAACTTCAACGGTGCAGGAGTTACAGTCTTGGAGAAAAACGTGGGGCTGCAAACAGACTGTGAGGGAATCTGCTGCTGTAAATCATTCTTCTCTTGGGTCACGTGACCTAGAAGGATTATAATATAATGTGGATTAATTTCAAGGGATCTTTGAATTGGTCTCATGTGTCTGAAAAAAGAAAGAGACATAAGAGTCTTGTTTAGAACTGAGTAACATCCATCCTAAAACACCTTCACAGGATCCATAGAGCAGCAGATCCACTTCTAGATCCTCCACCGTATTTTAAAGCTCTAATTATACCTTGGAAAGTAGATTTGTTTTTATTGAAAGTGCTGTTAACTCAATGTATTATTGTTATATATTATTATTATCAAAAAAGTAAAACAAAAATACAATCTACAAAGTGATTTTAGCAGATCTACTAGAAAACGTGGAACCTATATATATGAGTTATATAAAAAATACTTTCTAATATAACTCTTATATATAATTCTGAAATCTACATTTCATCCACACACTTACTTTTTTGTGCACCGATGGATGCATCTCTGCTGTTATCAAATATAAAAAATTGCAGAGTTACAACTTTGAACAAGTTTTCTTTTTTAATTGCATGAATTATGAAGTTCACATTCAGTGGCTTTGGCTCATTTTCTTCATGGCAACCACCAATTAATCCTCTAGATGGTGGCAGTCAGTGGTTCACACTTTTTAAATTGATCTGCAATACTGCAAACTAAATACATTGCAGAATAATTGCCTTATTATTTAGCCTCCTGGTTCTCATTTCAATGATTAAAACAACCACTTTCTCCTTGTCCTTAACAATCATTAATTGAATGTCAAATAAAGAAAAATCCTGAAAAAGGTTTGTTTATCAGGTTTAAAATACAAGACAAGAAATGACAAATAATTACCCTGTGGGCAGATAGACCGATGAAAGCAATTCTCCCCAGAACCCAACGTTGGCAAATATGAGTCCAGGAGTTGAAGACCTTGAGACAAAAACTCAGGTCATTATCAGGACCTGGAGATCTTGGCCGCATCCATGAGGTCTAATCATAGCTCCTGCTGTTCTGAGTTCTCTAGTTCCTTTTGCTCCTGTAGCGATAAAAAGATTACATATGTTTATGAAAACAGTGAGAATGTGTCATTTATTTGTATTATTTATCTGTAGTAGTTATTTTCTTTTCCGTTTTTCAAAATAAAAATACTAATTGTTAATATTTGCCAGTGAAATTAAAATGAAAATACAATTATGCCCCCGTGAAAATGAGTAGCTTCATAAAAGTATCACTGGGTCTTAAAGCAAGTTATGGTGACATAGCAGAGACCCCGTCTGAGAGAACCATCCTTCTTACCGTCAAAGAGGAGACCTGCACCAGCAGGAAAGGATGATGGGGAATGATTTTGGCTTTGAGGGACTCGTCAACATTTTACTTCATGGCCTGAAACTCAGACAGAGACAGAGAGTACAGACAGCCTTTAGGGGGTGTAGAATCAGGGAGAAGATAATGCAGCAATTGAAAGGGCGATGGGGAGGTAGAAAATATCCTAGAACTTATTGAACACCTCTTTGAGGTCATTATAGTTTGGAAGGTAAAGGTTCCTTGAACAGATCAGGAAAAACATCTTCAACCTCATTCTCAGGGACAGAGAATGAGTGAGCCGCTAATCAACAGGTTTCATAACAGGAGGAAGACCAGCCCCAACCCTCTGCCAGTCCATCTGGAGACTGTGTTTTTATAAGTCATGTTATCCCCAAACCAGCAGAACTTGAAGGGATTGAATTACCACAAACAAAACATTTTCTTTATGGTTGCCTTCAATGGTCAGGCTCACCTCCTCAGATACCGAATGTGATTTCCGTCTAGTGCCAGAACATTGGTCAAGGTACTAGCCAAACGCCCAGTCTTTTTGCAAACTCCTCATCCATAAACTCTCTGTCTTCTGCGGCATTAATTCTATTCAGTTTATTTCTATAGCGCCAATTCACAACACATGTCATCTCAAGTCACTTTACAGTTCACTAGATCATTCAGTCCGATTGATTCAACGTTTTCTATCTAATAAAACCAGCTGATTGCATCGACTCATTGACTCTTCAGCAATCCCTCACACTAAGCATGCTTGTTGTCTTCAACGTTTCCAGGCCAAGGACCCCCAAACTGATGGTGAGATGGAGCGGGGACCCCCTAATTATATATATTGTATGAAATAGTGTTCTATCAAACTGGTCCTATAGTTACTCTATTACAGATGGAGTAATGTAACTAAAGTAATTTCTCCCTGGGATTACTAAAGTATTTCAGATTCCTGGTTGATGGGATAGTTGTTGTTTTTTCTTCTTTTAGACAGTCTGCTCCTCCCCGGCTCCATGGCTTCAGATGTTGATCTCCCTCCTAAAGGTGTCTTTTGATCAGAAATTGAGTCGTAGGTCTTTAAGAACATTCTTTTCTACATTCTGATCTATTCTGGTGGCCAGATCTTTTATTCATTTCAGACAAAGAAGGACATCTCCAGTCACCAGTTCATTCTTGATCTTATTGTTTAATCCTTTCACAATATCATCCATTAAAGCCCTCCTCATTCCACAGAGTGTCAGCTGTGGAAATCAACAATATAATCTGAAACAGATCCATGTCCTTGTCTTAGAGACAGAAGCCCTCTGGTTGCTTCATGACTGGGAAGAGATGGGACCTACCACCAAATCAACTCCTGAGAGAATGTCAAATAGGATTGACAAATGTGTGACCTGTTCTGCCCATCTTTGCTTTGCCTGCGAGTAAAAAGATAACATAAGCCACCTTAGCTGGGTCAGTGGGGTAACCTGAGGGCTGCAGTTCAAAGTGGATCTCACACAGAGTCAGAAAAGCTAGGCACTGATCTGGATTGCCACAAAACAGTTCAGGTGGTGACAACCGAGGTTCTCTGGTGGAAACGGGCGGCACAGTCGGGGCAGTGACGAATGTGGAAGAGGATTCTTTACCTAAATGACCCCAAATCTTTCGGTCACCAGATTCTAGCTGGCTGATAGAATTCTCCACGCCTGAATGCCAATGTTGATCTGGAAATAGGTCCATTATTGGCCAGATTATTATAGACCTAGAATTCAGATACAACAAGAGATGCTTAAACAGTTTACAGGAAAGTTAACTGCCACAGGTGAGGAGGGATTCACTGGAATCACCCACCGGAACTTCTGGAAGGAGATTAGACAGTCGAGTGACCAGACAGAAACAGAGGGCAATGTTTCTAATGTTGAGCTCTGGTTCTTCTCTGAATTTGGGGACAAACTTTCAGGGTTTCTAAAGAAGCCTGTTGGTGTGTGACAGCACTGATGAACTTCTGAGGATTCCTGAATCCATCCAGGTTGGTTTGGAGGGTTCCTTCTTTGGCAGTTACTCTTTGGTCCAAGGGAACGCACAGGGTCAGATCTGTGAGATCAGAGACAGGCAGGGTGATCAAGGGGACACACTGGTGTAATGTTCCTAAGGACTGGTGTGGACATTTTCCACCAACTTTGGGCATGGAGGGGACAGTCCCCACCAATAATTTCAGTTTTTTTACCCCCTTTCTGCTAATTTACTTTAGCCAACAGTAGCTGGGGTTGGATGCAGCTGTCTGTGTTCAGAGCGTTTTCAGTCCGTGTTTTCTCCTCGCTCTCCCGCTGCTCTCCAGTCCCACCTCTCGGTGAAACATCAACGGATCTGTCGCTTTGGGACATAATATCATTTGGGGTCGTTTTAACTGTTTGCAGCCGTGTTAACATACAGTCCGTGTCATTTGACCATGTATGGCAAGCCGTTTTAACATAAATTCGCAGCAGCACTCAGTGAATTTTAACTGGCAGCTATTCCAAAATATGTTTCAGTAAAAGTTAGGAGACGGGTTGGTTCAAAAAATGCCACAGAGAAATCCATTTGTTACACATGCAGAGCTTTTTCAGCTAAAAATCGCAACAGATTGTACATTCATATAAGTTAAAAAAGCTGCGCCTTTCAGAGGATCATTAGTCAGAGTTACAGATTAAAATTAACACATATCTGTTGTTTTCTTATTGAACAGAGAATCAGACTACAGAGCTTCTAGAGATCCTGAAAATGATTTTCTCTGGCATCATTATATTGGTAGACAGGTTCATAAATCTGTTTTTAAGCAGAGCAGAGACACAATTAGAGACAGCTGCAGATTTAGAGGTGAAACAGATTTACTGGGATATGCAACATGCAATCAAATATATCTCCAAGTTTAAAGAAAAACATGCAGTGCTATGATAAAATTTAACATATCTTTTTGTCTTTTGTAGTTCAGCAAGACTCAGAAATAGCTGCGCAGCAACCCAGAGAAAACCAGACTCACAGGACACAGACTTTAAATTAAAGTATAAGAAACCTACAAGAATTAAAGCACAAATAATAAAAATCAGCGTATAAATGATTTTTGAAATATAAGGTTCAATATATAGACTTTGGCAAAATCAAATTTCTAAATTTGATTTTGCTGCTTGTGAAGGAAATTAATTACTGATGCAGCTTGAAGGGAAGCCATGCATGGATGGATGGATGGAAGTGAAGTTGTGTCCATTCTAGGGATGCAGGATATATTGATATTAGCATCAGTATTGGCTGTTATTTGTCATTTTTTTTTTATAAATTACTGTTTTTGAGCCCTTTATAAATAATGCACTAAAAGTAGGCATCTGTCTATAACTATAAACACCACAAACGTATTGTGGTTCTATTGTGTTCTCAACAATAGTAAAGCATTCAGTAAATATATGTTTGAGCTAATTTTTTGAAAGTACAAACCCTATCGAAAGCGTTCGGGTTGAGTAACTGTAGGTCCATCAGACACCATCTTTAGAGCGTCCCCACCTTTTATCGCAAAGTTACACCCTTGAGGGGACAAACCAGAGTTCAGGGTCTAAGAGCCGGTCTGGAGTCAGAGCCAGTTGTTCCAAGATCCAAGACAATCCACAGGGGAATCTGAGAACGAGGTCAGGCCATAGAAAACAGGTCAGAGATCCAAAAACAAACCATTAAAGATCCAATAGGGTTCATGCAGCCTCAGAGAAGCAGGAGGCAGAATCAGGTCAGAATCAGGCAGACAGGTAACAATAACGCTGGACTAAAATCACTGATGGCTCGTAATAATCTGGCACTAGCAACTGGTCTGAGAGCTGGTTATATAGCCAGGTGAGCTGATGGAGCCTGACTGCTGAAAGGGTGGAGCTAACAGGTGCATTGAATTTTAAATCAAACCAGCACTAGTGCCAAGAAGGACATGCAACTTAGAAGTCCAAATGAAATCCATCATTCCTGCTTGAAATGTAATTACCTGCCAAGGTTAGTGGATACTTGTTGAGGAACCAAATACAGATATTATTTATTGCTAAATTTAATGAAGAGGTAAAATTTTAGAAGCCATAATCCAGAACAGATCGACATGAAACTCAAAAACTCACACAAACTAGGGAGGGAATAAACCGAAGGAATGATGAGAATCCACCTAATAGGAGTATATATGGCAAACAAAAGGAGTAATCAACTACGTAATTGGGGGCAGGTGTGGACAGAAGGATCTAGAAGGGAACAAGAAGAAAGGAGCCTGGCACAAGGGGGCAGCAGAGAGTAAATAAGAAATACATAAGAACTCAAATAGAACCAGAAAACAAGTAGAATGACACAAAATGGAAATGAAACCAATTAGCTAGAAAACACAGAATGACATAAATCAAAGAATAATTAAAAAACCAAAAAAAGGAAACTATAACAGGACCAAAAAGTCCAGAAAGGTCTGAACTATGTCATTACCACCTTAAACGTGTTTTAGATGGTTCTGAGGAACCTATTCTCAATTTGCCTTTGCCAGTCAGCTTTGCCTCTCTGGTTCTGCACCAAGCAAAGATTAGTCAAACAGTAGCAATAATTCATGTTAGATTTTTCCGCAAAAGGACCCCCACAAAGCCAAGAAGGTATTTTAAAGAAATCTATGGCTGTTTTACAAAGATCAGCCAGTGAACACCTGAAATACTAATCAGTGGGCTACCTTTGTTTTGCTCATTAAAGCACATCAGTCGTCACCGTTTTCCAATCATAGCGCTTGGCAGACACATGCGCCATCTGGGAGACCCTGCATGAGCGCCTTTGTGTGCGCTGAATATGCATTAGTATGAGCAGGCTGTGTATGATGATATCTAATCAATGTGCATACGGGGCTGTATATATAAAGACATGCTTGATTATTTATGGGTTTTTATAGAAATATATGGATGAGCAAGCACGCATGGAGAAGGTTGAGAGGAGTAGGTCTGGTTGGTTGATGGCAGGGAGGGGAGAGTAGCTTCATAGCTGCTTGATATTCATGAAGGCAGCTGCTGCAATGTGCAGCAGTGAGAGGGAGATTCCCAGCGGAGCCTCTTTCTGGTCACACAGGCTGTGAGGGACACCATCAGATGATCACAGATGAACACAACACACCTCCAGCATCTAGCCTCCAAATACAGCTCAGTGAAGGAGATATGCAAGTCCACCTGCAGCTGAAAGAAAGAAATTAGTAGGAGTCGTGAAATGTGAATTTTACTGCTAGTATTTAACTTTTTAAGTCAGTCTGTTTAATTCATATAACTCCTGTCACACATGCAGAAACAACTTCAAAGCATTATATTAAAAAAACAAAACAGAAATAATGATGAATATGAAACACAGAAAATAAAGTTTTTAAATCAAATGAATTTTATGTTAAACAATCAAACCTTTATTTTGGGGGATTTTCTGGCTCCTGTTTCCTTCAAGGTCCAAACAGGAAAGGGGCCTGTGGCCAGGAGACGGCTACGTCGCCTGAATGTGTCGTATTACTCTACCGTTATAGCACAGCACACAGAGGGATTCGTTTATGGCTCTTAAAAACGTTCGCTGTTGCACACATTAGGCTTTGTCACCTTCATTTTTAAATATTGATCAAAGGTATCCTTTATGCTGGTTTGTAGCTTTTTGAACCCCATGCAGAATCACACAGAGAACCAGAGAGTTTTAACCTTTTATTGAAATACCAGCAAGAATCTGGAAGCAGAAAACTGCAGGAAGTCAGCTCAGCTTTCTGGTTGGTCTGAGGGGAGAGAGCAGACTGATCAGGAAGGAGATTGTTAATGACATCTGATGATTGGCAGTGGGTGGCAGCATGGATCTGTGGGGGTTTGACTCAGAGGGATTGCAGATTGAAGCCCAGAGGTCCAAGAGAATGTAAGGGAGATCAGAGAGCGTTGGGACTTGAAGACACGCGGTGCTGGAGAGGCAGGCAGGCGGGTGATGAAGACTGAGAACTGCTGCACACAGGTAAGACCTTTTCCATTAAGATCAGAGATGCGCTGAGGTTCACTGGTTGTCTGGAACAAAAACAGAGTCCACATTAAAAGAGATTCACAAGAAGACACATTTCAACCAGAAAGATATTCCTGGTTTATGTCTTTGGCTGGAAAACCATCAGCGAAGAGGGATGATCCTTCCCCTCCTTATAAACACGTTAGTAATCCTGACTGAGAAATGTTCTCAGGTGTGCAGCAACACGGGTCATTTAATGTGTGTGTCCAGCATGTAATGATGTCCAAAAGGCTAAAGGCTGTCTGCATTCAGCACAGCAGTGTGGATAGTGTTCTAACATTTAACAAAGCGACAGGAGGTAGAACTTTAAATCTCAGGTATTCGTATCTGAGGTATACGGGAGGGTGAGACTCAACAGTAGAAGCCACTAACCTTTTCAGTATTAAAACCGGGCTTTTGGTTCTGAGAAATTACCAGTTGGTTGAGCTGTAGTCTGGGGAACCATCAGAGAGGAATAGGCTTATATCAGCTACAGACTTGGTAAAAAAGATGGAACAATGTGAAAATCTGAACTTCTCTGCGTCGCGTTAACCGGTCAGGTAGTGGATGTAGCTGTGATATGAGATTAAGAAGCGAAGTGAACACAAGGTTTTTTTCAGTTAAAAAAACAGCTATAGCCTGTTGATCCATTCTGCTCCTGATATACCAGGTCCTGGACAGATGGCGGTACCACTGGGAGCTCCTGGACTGGTCAGGGATACTGGCCAAACTGGGAGCAGATCTGGTGCTTTGCTTGGCTTTCCATATTACATACAGCACTGAGTTAACCAGACAACAGATGTTACACTGTATTCTGAGTCCCATCCTATATTGGGATCCATGGAGCGCAGAATATGGTGCAACACCAGAAGGTGAATACTCACTCCTCCTATTTCAAGACACAGTGAAGCAAGCTGGGAGGAATTTCACTATGGTGTCAGTGACAAGAGGTTGAACTGTCAAGAGATTAACACCAGGTAAAATAAACAAATAGTTAGCATGCAGCAAAGTTGCTGGAATCGCATTCGGTACAATCACACTGAACACGATTCCAGCAAATTCGTTGCTACATTTATTTGCTAGCTTGAAGTATTGGGACCAATTTGTAAGATGATCCAGGAATTGTCATTGCTTCACCACGTCATGAATTAGGAGGGGCTTCTATCTGCTGCTTGTCCATTTCAACTCATCATGGTGAATCTGGATTTTATAGTTGACCGTCTAGTCATGGTGCTTTATTCATTATGGAAAGTTGACAGCAGCACCGGCATCCCTATGAGAGCGCCTGCGCTGGGCAGAGGTGACCGGCCGTGCTCCACTCTAGGAAAGGCCAACTGAGAAGCCAGTAGAGCCGGGCTCTACAGCTCTTTGAGAAATAATCTAAAAGAACTTTAAAAAGCATTCCTTACTTCATCTTGTGTTAACATCATTTTTTCTATCTCGCAGTTTAACTGAAACTGTCTCCGCTGCTCTTCTTCACCCCACGCCACCGCCACATCCACTTCCTGATTGCTTTTCACAAAATTGTGATTTTTTCAACTCCAGATGTTGACAGATGTTTTGCTAATGTTGCTCCAAAACCAGGAAGACAGCCGTACTGTTTAAAGAGGCGGGATTCCCTAAAAGTAGCCAATCCAGGTGATCTCTTTTCTCCGGTGGTTATTGTCCGCAGAGTGACAGAACCTGGGAGTATGAGAAAGGTTGCTTGTGCGTGAAAATACTTGTTACATGCTCGGGTCTCATGGCACATAATCGGCCCTTGTAAATAATTCACTGCAAATGAATAGTTTTTATTCACATGTATTATATTAAATATCTTGTATGAGTGTTTTCTATGCAGATGGCCTTTAGGCAGTATTCTGACTTTATAGAACCTCCTAACCTTCCTACATATAAGGGGTTCAATGACAAACCGCCCCACATTCCTGTCAGTTTCTGTGCTTCTACTCTGAATGTCTCCAGTGTTTTTGCTCCAGAAGTCTCTACTGTTCCCGTTCCAGTGGTCTTCAGTGTTTCACTATAGATGTCTCTATTTTTTTTTTACTTTAGAGGTCTCCAATGTTCCTGTTCCAGAGGTCTCTACAGATCCTTCACTTTGTGCCTGCTTGGGACCTCAGCCTCTTAGCCTTCCACCTGAACTGTAGGGTTTTTGTTCCTGTCAGGAGGTGATCAGGTATCCACCCTTATATGAGAGATAATGTCATCATTCTCAGCTGTTTGTGTCTTGGTTGATTGCACTCCTCAGTTTTCTGTTTACTTCTGTTGTATTTAATCCTCTTTTCTACCCGTGTTGTGGATTCTTCTGTTATCATCCCTGGTTCCTGTGTCACTAGAATATATCCATTCACACTGCACCTCATGTGACCTGCTAACACTTTTATCCTTCACTAATACAGAGCATGACCGCCTCCATCCTTTACCAGACACGACCAAACCACAGACCCAGGAAATCCACACACTGTGGTCCTAATTCTCTGGTAAATACTATAAATAAATCTGGACTTTTTACATTTTGCAGCTTGTGTGTGATTCTGCAGATGGGAAAGAAAAGCACATCAATAAGGGATCAGAATGACAGCATGTCTCATTGACCTGTTTAAATGCTTTCATTTCGTTTTCTCTATTTGACTCTAAATTGGACTTTGTTGTTTTAAATGTGCTATATAAATAGAACAGAGCGTGACATTTATATGGGTTTAGGCTGTGTAAATATTTGATTTGAACTGTTGATACTGAGAGAGTTTAGGTTAAAAGTCCAAATGAAAGACAACAAAGATAAAACAATTAAGCCACATCCTGCAGTGAATTAGGTAAATATGTAACACTTTGTTTATTTAATACCATTAATTAAATATATGAGCTTAAATTGCAATTTATGTCTAAATGTAAATTTAATAAAATACCCAGTTTCCTGCAAACAGATATGACCCAGTTATTGACTTTTTTTTCCAGGAGGTGTTATTTTAGCTCCCATCAGAGGCTGTTCTTGTTTCTGCTCCTAATGAAGCAGGAGGAGCAGCAGCCTCTCCTCTCCTCTCCTCTCCTCTCCTCCTCCTCTGCAGAAATAGCTCCAGACTGTGCGGAGGGATACCGTGGTGGTGTGGTGTGAATGCTTGTGGGAGCGGCGGAGGGATACCATCGTGGATTCGCTGCTCTCCGGTTTTTCTCGGTGTTTTTCTCGGAGCGGCTGGAAGCGGCTGATCGTTTAAATCTCCGCGGTCGGATTTTCCTTTTTTATTAGCGACCAACTTTCCTCTGGTTCCTTCTGTTCGCCGGGAGGCGCCGCTTCCATGCCGTAGATGAGGCGCCTGTGAGCGGGTCCTTGTTGGGAAGTTTTCCGTGGAGCAGCGGAGGCCATGGCAGCCGAGGCTCGGCTGGAGCTGGTCGGGAAGCGGTTCCTCTGTGTCAGCGGGGACGAGCCGCGACACATCGGGGAAATTGTTCGGTTACCATGGAGATCCGGAGTCATACGAGCCGTGAGCAGCTTGGACAGCGGCAGCAGCGAGCTGACGGTAGGAATGAGGGAGGGGGGGATGGCTGCTGCTACGGCCGGAGGGAGACCTTCCTGCCGGGGGGAGACCTTCCCTCCGGGGGGAGCCTCTGCCGGGGCAGACTGACCGGTCTATGGGGGGGTCTGCATGTCTAGAGTCCGCAGACCGGTCCGGCTAACGTGTCTGGTGTGAAGGAGGCTCCAGGATTGCAGCCAAACAGCTGCTTCTCCGCTGCGTTTGTTTCAACATGTGGAGGAATTTTACTCCCAGCAGCTAAATGTTTTAATCTGCTGAACATGCAGATCAGCTGATGCTGCTCAGCTCAGCTTTTCCCTCTTTCTGTCGCCTTGAACTAATCCCTGTTAGCTGACTGGGCTGCACTGAAGCTTTATTTATGGCTTGATCTCCAGAGCTGCTCCTTGGACCTGCATGTTCTCACAGCTGCAGCAGGAACAAAAGGCAGTTTGTGTTTCTGCAGGAATTGTCCTGCTTTTAAAGAGGCGAGCTGTCAAAGGCTGGAACCTCAGCAGCACATCTAATTACGCTAAGAAGTATTTTTAACAGCTGCTGCCAAAGAGGGGAAAGCAAACAAAGTGTGGAGATGTTTGTCTTGACAAGCCTTGGCTGGGTGGCTGTTTTTTTTTTCTTTCCACAGTACACCCTGTACACTGAGGCTCTGCTCAGTTTTCTTTTGTTCCCAGACACCTTCTGTCTGCCTGTGCAGATAAGTGGGCAGAGCTGATTGGATCATTTCACCAACTGTCTTTGTGGATGTTTGGCTGATTGTGGTTCTGGTTCTGACCCAGCTTTGTTAGTCTTTGTGTCTGAAGTCATCAACCACCTCAAAGTCTGGCCAGGGTTCACCTCACCATGGTGAACGCTCCCTTAGAGCCGCAGATCACCATCAATCTGTTGATTATTATTTCATTAATACATTTATAATTGGATAAACAAAGGTTCCTTTAAGAATTAAACAAAGTGAAACTAAAGTTTTCCACTTGAGGAGTTCTGGATTGAGCAGATTGACAGACGGAAATGTTTTTTTGACCTTAAATGCAAAATATTTGTATTTTTTTTTAACAATTTTGGTATAATTGCTGCTCTAAGTGGGTCACTCTGTCAGCTAAAGGCAGGTTTTACAGTCTCTATACTCGATTAACCGATTACTAGAATAGTTGACGATTATTTCAATAATCGATTAATTGTTTCAGCCCTAATATATTCAAAGAAAAAGTCCGGTCAGCAATGAATAACCAATGGATCATTATTTATATCTAAAACTAATATTTTTTTGCGGTGATTTAATGAGTTTAGCTTTTCCTTTAATGTTTTACATGCATAATGGGAGTAACATAACTTTCCCAATTGATTAGTGTGTTGATGATTTCATGACCTGCATTGAAAGGTGATCCTGGATGTTTTAATCCAGGCTGTGATGTTCAGTCTGATTAAGTTTAAAATGAAAATAATACAAATCTGGTTACAAAAAACATGTGAATCCAAGCTGTCGGGTTTGAGTCGGAGATATGAGGTTTTTTCACAGGTTTCTGAATCAGAACAGGTCTTTGTTCTCTAACCTTCATCAGCAGCATCCTTTTCTAGCTCTTCTTCTTTTTCTCTGCATTTTCTGACTGTAGGTAAATGGTGATGAAAACAGAACAAATGTATCTCAGGGAAGAAAGCTCCTCTCAGCCTCATGGTTTCAGTCAGAATCACAGGACAGACAGAAATCATTAAATAAAGATGTGGATGCTGTTTCCTTTGGACACAGAGGAGCTATTTGATCTAGCGGCGCTGACAGGTGGAGCAGCTGACGGAGCAGCCGCCTCCTGGTGACTGACCTCCGTGTGTTTGCTGTGTTCCAGTTTGGATCTGAGGGTTGTTATTATTGTTGTTGTTCAGGTGTTTAGCACAAAAACGCTTTATGTCTTTATGTTTACAAAATGTTTCTTAAAATGATGATTTTATTGGATTTATTTAAATCACTGCCATGCAATCTGACTCCTTGGTTATTCTGAATGTGGATGTGGGAAATGAAAAGTTCACCAAAGAACTTAAGGCTGTCTTTGCTTTAACACAGCATGTGTCTGATGCCACTCATAACAGAAGAAACACATTAGACATCCTTCTTACTAAAGGTCCAACTATTTGAAACGTGAATGTTGTTGGTGTGGCGTCGTCTGATCAGTTCGGTGTCATGCAGAGCCAGCCGTCCGTCTGCAGTGGTCCGGAAAACACAACAACACAAGGTGACAGCTTATGGAAATGATTAGATTTGGAGATTCCCCCTGTTCAAATGTTGATCATTTATTGAACTGTTGTATGTCAGCTGTTCTAAATGTCCCCTGTTAGGGTTAAAATGGTTTAAATAAACAGGTGAAATGAAGATTGGCGTAGGAAACAGGAAATGGAGCGCCAGAGAGCTGAGCGAACCCGGTGCCGAAGCTTCAGCTTCATTAGGAAATTTACAAAGAAAAGTTACTTGTGTTCAACCAGACTTTGCATGGAGCAGGAGGGATGTATTTATATAGGAAATAATACCAAACTGTCATGGTAGCTCTCCTGTTCTATTTGCAGACTCTCCAAACCTCCAGTCTGAAGTGTTTGCAAATTGTTTAGTATTAAGGTTCAAGCCATTAAAAAAGCTATCAGCCCTTCAATACACATGGTAACACTTCCACCAATAGTAGAGCGAGAGATTATTCATTTTTCCCGCTCACAAATAAGATGGTGATGTTATCTCCAGTCTGAGCTCAGCTACGAGCTGCAATCAACTTCCAACTAAATGTCATCAGTGCAGATCAGTTTGTCGCAACATCATATTCATTTAATTAAAGGTATTATGGAGGATTTTCGCTAATTCTTTAAAAGACCCGCCCTCTACACTTTGAAAAAAAGTGCAAGAGCGTGCATGAGCCCATTTCTCCTCGTGCACGCTCTGTTTAGAAGTTGCTGTTCTCATAGCAGCTCACTGTGTCCGACCGTCCGCTCTAACCCCTAAATCCCTCCATCACTATAGAGACTATATAGTGAACTTTATAGTGAACTGAGTTCACTGACCGTTCAGACACATGATCACTGCTTTTTGCTCCGTTGGTCACGTAACTCCTCCTCCACCGCACGGTGCCTGCGCCATCTTTGTTATTAGCCGCTGTGACAGCAAATCCCATAATGCTTTGCAAGGAGAGCTCTCAGCGCAAAGCATTCTGGGAAATATCTGTCTCTTCTGAGGCCTTTTACTTCTCATCCACTTCATAGAACTTTTTCTCTTCCGACCCTCGGCCATTTTCAAAGAACCGTGGTGAGAAAGGTGAGCTTCAATAACCTTCTGAAACCGCAGCTCACCACAGATCTACGCCTGGAAGAAAAAGATAGCTAACGGGACGAGAACGTAGAACGGCCTTACGGAAACATTATCAGAATGATTGACAGTTAGGAGGACCACTGATTGAGATGATCCACCCGGAAATTGATTATCCTCCTCTATAGCTTTAAGACCTCTCTCAAAACTATAGTTTTCCCAAAGACTCTAAAAACAGCGGTCATTAAGCTTCTGGTATCAGCTCTGCCAGTTATTGGAGAAGTCCTGGAGAAAATGGTTTACAGCCAGCTTACAGAATTCCTTCTCTTTAATCCTGTTTTAGTCATGTTCTGTAGACCCTCCCCCAGTACTGGGACGACTATGATCGAGGTAACAAATGACGTCTGGCTGAACTCAGATGCAGGCACTGTCAGAGTTTTAGTTAGCGCTGCGTTTGACACTGTGAGCTAATGGGATCTTACTTGAGAGGTTAGAAACTTGGCTAGGAATATCTGGAAAGGCTCTTCATAGCCTACCTTGAGGACCGACTTACTGTGTGGCGATGGGAAACTGTGTCTCAGACCAAATTAGCTTGGCTTGTGGGGTTCCCCAGGGGCCCATTCTGGGCCCCCTCTTGTTCAATCTGTCCATGCTTCCATTAGGTCCATTAATCTTATTGCAATAATGCAGACGATACTCAGATCTATGTTTCACTGACGGCGGGTGAACATGGAGCTGTAGATACTGTCTGCCATTCTATCAAACAGAAGTGTCTGGATGCAAAACTGAGATAATTGTCTTTGGACCACGAAAACTTAGAGAAGCTGTCAGGGTTCATCCTGGACTCAGACCTGAATTCAACAGCCATATTAAGTCCATTAGATCAGCGCTGTATTAAAGCAAACTTGGAGAGATGAATCCATGCATGTCTCCAGCAGGTTAGACTACTGTAACGGCCTTTTCTCTGGCCTTTCCAAACAAGCTGTTAGACAAATGCTGCTGCTGTAGTCCTGACCAGAACTTTGAAATACAACCATATTAGTCTAGTGCTCCGGTCTCTTCCTGTGGCTCAGGGAATAGATTTAAAAACAGCTCAACTTGTGTACAAGTCTGACATGTTANTGGTAACACTTCCACCAATAGTAGAGCGAGAGATTATTCATTTTTCCCGCTCACAAATAAGATGGTGATGTTATCTCCAGTCTGAGCTCAGCTACGAGCTGCAATCAACTTCCAACTAAATGTCATCAGTGCAGATCAGTTTGTCGCAACATCATATTCATTTAATTAAAGGTATTATGGAGGATTTTCGCAAATTCTTTAAAAGACCCGCCCTCTACACTTTGAAAAAAAGTGCAAGAGCGTGCATGAGCCCATTTCTCCTCGTGCACGCTCTGTTTAGAAGTTGCTGTTCTCATAGCAGCTCACTGTGTCCGACCGTCCGCTCTAACCCCTAAATCCCTCCATCACTATAGAGCGGGGACTATATAGTGAACTTTATAGTGAACTGAGTTCACTGACCGTTCAGACACATGATCACTGCTTTTTGCTCCGTTGGTCACGTAACTCCTCCTCCACCGCACGGTGCCTGCGCCATCTTTGTTATTAGCCGCTGTGACAGCAAATCCCATAATGCTTTGCAAGGAGAGCTCTCAGCGCAAAGCATTCTGGGAAATATCTGTCTCTTCTGAGGCCTTTTACTTCTCATCCACTTCATAGAACTTTTTCTCTTCCGACCCTCGGCCATTTTCAAAGAACCGTGGTGAGAAAGGTGAGCTTCAATAACCTTCTGAAACCGCAGCTCACCACAGATCTACGCCTGGAAGAAAAAGATAGCTAACGGGACGAGAACGTAGAACGGCCTTACGGAAACATTATCAGAATGATTGACAGTTAGGAGGACCACTGATTGAGATGATCCACCCGGAAATTGATTATCCTCCTCTATAGCTTTAAGACCTCTCTCAAAACTATAGTTTTCCCAAAGACTCTAAAAACAGCGGTCATTAAGCTTCTGGTATCAGCTCTGCCAGTTATTGGAGAAGTCCTGGAGAAAATGGTTTACAGCCAGCTTACAGAATTCCTTCTCTTTAATCCTGTTTTAGTCATGTTCTGTAGACCCTCCCCCAGTACTGGGACGACTATGATCGAGGTAACAAATGACGTCTGGCTGAACTCAGATGCAGGCACTGTCAGAGTTTTAGTTAGCGCTGCGTTTGACACTGTGAGCTAATGGGATCTTACTGGAGAGGTTAGAAACTTGGCTAGGAATATCTGGAAAGGCTCTTCAGATCCTACCTTGAGGACCGACTTACTGTGTGGCGATGGGAAACTGTGTCTCAGACCAAATTAGCTTGGCTTGTGGGGTTCCCCAGGGGCCCATTCTGGGCCCCCTCTTGTTCAATCTGTCCATGCTTCCATTAGGTCCATTAATCTTATTGCAATAATGCAGACGATACTCAGATCTATGTTTCACTGACGGCGGGTGAACATGGAGCTGTAGATACTGTCTGCCATTCTATCAAACAGAAGTGTCTGGATGCAAAACTGAGATAATTGTCTTTGGACCACGAAAACCTAGAGAAGCTGTCACGGTTCATCCTGGACTCAGACCTGAATTCAACAGCCATATTAAGTCCATTAGATCAGCGCCGTATAACCATCTAAACACATTACTAAAATGAAAACGGTGTCTAAAGCAGACTTGGAGAGATGAATCCATGCATATGTAACCAGCAGGTTAGACTATTGTAACGGCCTTTTCTCTGGCCTTTCCAAACAAGCTGTTAGACAAATGCTGCTGCTGGAGTCCTGACCAGAACCAGGAAATACGACCATATTAGTCTAGTGCTCCGGTCTCTTCCTGTGGCTCAGGGAATAGATTTAAAAACAGCTCAACTTGTGTACAAGTCTGACATGTTATAGCCATATGGACCACCTTGGGCCCTGCCATCCTCATGGAGGGGGTCTCCTGGTGTTCGCCACTAAACACGGTGAAGCTGCGTTTCATTTTAATGCAGCCAAGATCTGGAACAGCCTCAGTAAGGACGTCAAACACGCCTCAACCCTGAATATGTCAAGGTTGAAGACATGCCTGTTTAGTGTTGCCTATGGAGATTGATTGGATTTGAACTACTTTTAATATATAATATGTAATTTTATACGTTTGTATTGATTTGTTTTATTGTTGGTGTTGCTGTGAGGAACATTGAGTTGCCTTGTGCATGAAATGTTCTGTATAAATAAAGTTGCCTTAGTCTACAGACTTCATTATGATTAAATTCAGTATTTTAGCACAGAAACAAACAAACGTCATCGTTGTTGGTTTTCACAGCTGAACTCATGGAAACAGCCTGGAAAGAAATGTTGTTTTTCATAACATGATTAAATGAAGGATTGAGCCCGATATCTGTTATCCTCTTTACCCTAATAAAGCGGTTCCGCGCCATTACTTCCATTGTTCATCAGGATGATGGGGAAGCTGCTGGTCTGTTTGTAGCGCGTTCACCTTTCAGTGTAGTTTATTTCTATAGCTACAATTCACACCATGTCATCTCAGGTCACTTTATAGATCCAGATCAACCAGTCAGATTGTTTCAAAGTTTTCTATCTAAGGAAAACCAGCTGATTGCATCGACTCATTGACTCTTCAGCAATCCCTCACACTAAGCATGCTTGTAGCGACAGTGGAGAGGAAAAACTCCCTTTGAACAGGAAGAATTCAGTGTGAGCGGCCATCTGCTGAGGCCCACTGG
>NW_015150642.1:506471-509862 GCF_000732505.1 Cyprinodon variegatus | reverse complement strand
AAACAGGCCGATCTCCAACATCTAGAAACAAAGGTGTTCCAGAACAGTCAGTCTGTCTTTGTAACGTAGCTTTATGGTTGGTCTCTGATACGGAGCAGGAATAGATGATGAGAGCAGAGGGAGGGGCTTCTCCATCAGACATCAGTCAGTTTTAGCTTCACATCGTTTCCCTCTAAAGTCAAACATTTCTGCTGAAGCTAATGACTCACATCCAAACCTGGTTTATGGATTCCTGATCATATATATTGGTTTGGTGGTGAAACAATAGAATAATAAATAAAAAGGGTATGATTTATGAAATAAAAGACATGGATGTAATGAAACAGACCCAGGGCGTCACAGTTGACCATTTATTTCTGTTATGTAATCACACTATCATCTATCTGTTCAAGGTCTATAAAGAAAAGTTATGAGAGGCTGACAGGAGGGATCCTTTGTTTGCAATAAATCTGGTTTCGCTTTGCTTGCAGCAAACATCACAATCCTGTAAACGGAAATACAAAAAATTCAGAAAGAAAACCTAGAAAAACATCAATAGGAAAAAGACATTGAGGGTAATGATGTAAATATCTCCATGGTGACATCATCATCCATAAATCAATGTTTTCCCATCCTTTATGCTCGTTCTGGACCAACTCCAACATCCAGCAGATCTATAGAAATACATCCAGAGGAAGAGAATGTGATCTGGAAAATGCAATTTGAGAAAAAATGAAATTAGTAAAATTTTATCTAAAGAAGAAAAACAAAAGAATACAATTTTCTTTCTGAAAAAATACATTTTTTAAAGTAAATAAAGAAAGCAGCAGAATAATTTAGAATAATTTAAGTTCAAGCGTCTGCTAAATACATATATTTATATATAATATATGTGAGCGTGTTGGTTTAAGGGGGATATGTGCTGCTAACCAATGACTGGAGAGGCTGAGAGACGACGTCAGATGCTGGCTGGGTAGATCTTTCTGTATAGAATAAACCCTCTGGGTGGTTATATTGGCGTTCCCAACACCCAAACATGTTTAAGATGGAAAAGAACCGACAAATGCCTCCAATTGCTCTTCCTAATGTTCAGCATGACGGTAACTCTGAGACATCGCTGTCGACCTCATTTCCACCTACGGGTTAAACCGCTCGTCCTGTTCCTCCGCTTCTGGATAAACTGCTAAACGTTTATTCATCAGAGGTCTCCTCATTAAGGCGCTCTCTGCTGATGACGTCATTGAATTCCTCTGATGATGGACTCTTTCACCTTGACGGGGGCGAGTATTGGCATTACGATATGATGAGCACCACAATCCAATATCATCAGGATTTCGTAAATGACAATATGTTGCGATGTTTGACCGGCTCATATCAAATTTAAAGATAAAAACAGGTCAATCAAAGATATTGATTATTTATTATTTCGGTAGCCATGTTGTTTGGGGTTTGAGTCAGTTTGCTTTTGCCTCTACTACAGAAATAACGCACAGCGCCATCTACAGGAGCGGCAGTGTGTTAGCAGCACATTCCCTCCATTGATTTAGGGAAAAAATTTTTTCTTCTTTTTTTTTTTTTTTAAATCAATATATCTGCAAATCAAATTCTTTTTTCCCACCTCCCTACACTTGATGACTTCCAAACGGATAAATCTTGCCGCCCTGTGTTGGTTCGCCGCTCCGGCTGCTGGTGGGTTGTGTCTGGAAGAAACATGGCCGTCTCTGGTGCTTCACCTCGTTCCCCTTCAGTTAGCGGAGCTCTGAGTCCCAGGAACACCTGAGCTGCAGGTTCTCAGCAGCCTCTGGTCGCTCTGCTGCTCTAACAGCAGAACTGATCCGTCCAATCAGAGCTCCTGAAAGAGCTGAATTTGGCTGCAAACCCGCCTCCTTCCTTCCTGAACGCCCAGACGCCGCTGAACGGATGGTTTATACCGTAAAACAGAACTCAGAAAGGCCTCCAGGTTTTCTGTCGTCTGTGATGCAGTTGAACAAAGAGCAGGCAGAGCAGAACCAGCCGGGAAGTTTGCTTTTGTTTTTTCCTTCTACATATCATCATCATCATCATCATCGGAAAAGTTAAATGAAATGCTGAGACGAGTTCATCTGTGGTAGTTTAGGTTTTCAGTCTAAAATAACTCAGCAGATCAAAACAAACGGATTAAATGAATTACTTCATTAAAGGGAGTCGCTTTGATAGGAAGAGGTTTTAATCTCATTCATTAACATTTTTTATTTCCTTTTTCCTTTTTTTCCTTTAATGAATGGAACATTTGTTGATTTTATTGGGGGGCTCCCAAAATTTGCTGTGGAGCCCTGATTTTCACAATCATTGTGATCGGATCTACAAGGTTTATGAAACGGATCTTAAAACATCGATGCTTCGTTGTATTTATCTTAAATATTCAATTGATGCTTTGAATGAATGAATGTTCCACCATCTTATTAAATCCCTCACATCAGTGAGCTGTGGCTGAATAATTGATTATTGATCGGCTTTTTATCTGTAATCCGGACTGGAGGACAGACCTAGAACCGCTAGATCAGCTCTAGAAAGACTTCAGATCCATTATCAGTCCCCGGATTCCAGAAGTTTCCTCTTTAACGGTCGTCTGACTGATTGAATAAATCCAGTCCGTCTGAAGCCTGGCCGCCTATATTTGTGATCAGGAAGGAATCTCTTCTTTTTATGTCACTTATTGTTTTATGACTTCCTTTATGACTTGAAGGGGAAATAAGACACGCAGCAAAGCACCGTGTGCGCATGCTAAATGTAGGTTATATGGTTGAATAGCCTTTTCCTTAGTAGTGGAGGATTTTCACAAATTTTTGGAAAAAAAAGGAACAAAAAAAAAAGAAAATGCACGTGTGTGCGAGAGCGTGCACAAGCCCATTTCTCCTCGTGCACGCCCTGTTTAATAGTTGCTGTTTGCATCACTCATACAAGCTTAGTTTCCAGATTTGCAGTTTTTCTGCTACATCAGTCTCACCAATCGGAAAAAGAACATCCTCACATTTAAGGAAAACTTTTGGGTTCTCTCCCCACGTCGTGTTACTGGTGACCAGACATCCCTATTAGCGTGGGACCATTTTTTATGTCCCATGCAGCAGAGCCATGTCCCACATTTGACTTGGTCCAGATGAAAAAATAAAAAGTCCAACATACTCTCCTAACAGGAAGCAGGTCTGATGACATCACGGCGGCTCCAGCGTCTGAAGTCGTGACTAAACTGAGCACGATCTAACGGTAACAGACTTTAATTAACCATATGATGGAAACTATGGTGAAATTAAAGGTTTATAACTGGGTGATTGTCAGAGAGCTTTTGGTGAGGTGATGTAGAGCTGCACTGTTCTATTCAGTTTATTTCTATAGCTCCAATTCACAACATATCATCTCAAGGCACTTTCCAGTT
>NW_015150642.1:503236-504927 GCF_000732505.1 Cyprinodon variegatus | reverse complement strand
TGGTGTCAGCTATAATATTTGAATTAAATCAAACGTACAGCGATAGCCGAAGCACTCAACCTAAAACTAGTGCCTAGCTAACGGCTAAGCTTGGTTAAAACTTTGCTCCAGCTGATTAGCACTAGACTGAGACCAAGTTTATTGTGATTCTGCATTCAGAGTGTATAGAAAATGAAATTATGTTTACAGCTAGGACCAATTCTCTTTACTATATATATGCTGCTATTCCGTAGAATTGATAGACAGCGTGGGATCCAATGTTATGCTGATGACACTCGGCGCATTACAAAGATTAAAGGCAGGTCTGGTTTCCAGCTTCAGTTCTGTGTAGAAGGTGATCCAGCCCCTCCTATTTAAGGACTGAACTAGAGGAAGGTTTGGTTCTTTTCGAGGTGAACATTGTCAGTTTCTGGATGTTACAGAGAAGCTGTGCTGGTTTGGCTAACTGGATCCACTCAGTGTTACTGGTTTGTTTCTGGGTGCCTAAGGAAACAGGATGAAATCTGAAGCCAGGACGGGCTGGCTGGATGTTCCCTTCCCCCAGCGCTCCCAGTGCCACAGACCCACACACAGGCGGTGCAGTAAAAGCTCCATGACACATTACCTTCTACTACAGCCATAAAGTCTGCTGGAGGCTCGCAGGCTTCCCAAACAGCCCTGGGGGTAGAAAAACCAGCATTGCTGCTGCCTGAACCGAGGAGAGACGACCTAGCAGGGATTAAATGGAATAAAAAGGACACAAAGAGTCTGGAATCAGACTGCTAGAATCTAGCTGTACCTGTCAATCACCGTGACGTGGTTCACGATCCCCGTTTTTACCCGGCTTGGTCGCAGTAATCACTTCATTTTCAACACTAAGGCGATCTTAGAGGAGCGCTGGGTGGGATTATTCTGTAACACCGCCAGCCCTTCCTCACAGGAGAACCAGACTGAAACTTTAACCAACAAACACGTTTCTGCTTCTCCAGCATCAGATTTTATCCAGACAGAAAAAAGGTGCTTTCAAGTTTCCAGAGTAAAGTTTCCCTCTGATGAATGAAGGAGCGCTGATGTCTCCCACCAAAGATCCCGGATGATATCGGTGCTTTTCTAGCATCAGCTGGTCTGTGTGTTCGCCGATTCATTGAGCTGCCATTCCTGCTCCCTCCATCTGCCGTCCATCGTTAATGTTTGCGTTTCATTTCCTTTGAATAGAGACTTGTCTTTTTATCATGTGAAAGTTGCTTCAGGAATCAATTAGGCTGAAAAGTAATCTGCATCGGCCTTAAACCTGGTACTGGTTTTCAGAGCAAACATTAGACTGGGCTCTGTGGGAACAGCTGATGGGAGAACTGGGTCGTTTGATGAGAACTTCAATATCTGGAGGAGGTAGGGTTAGGTTTTGAGCCGCTGGATGGAAGCGATGAAGCTCCACCAGCTGATGTTCTTCAGGTGTCTCCCATCTCTTCACTTTGTTTGATAATTGGAATAAACTGCAGAAACATCGTGTTTATAGTGAGCAGGACAGACTGGAGCAAAAACAATGAATGAAACATTAAAATGGAAACTTTCCCCATGATAGGAGTTCAGGAGGACAGAAAACAGATAAAGTAGTGATCCTCTTTGAGCCTCACAGAAACCAGAATAAGGAGGAGCAGACAGAGCAGGTCAGAGCAGCGTATCTCTTTCACCTCTTTATGGAAAAAAGAAAG
>NW_015150642.1:501229-502506 GCF_000732505.1 Cyprinodon variegatus | reverse complement strand
TAAGTTTTTAACCTGTCAAGTTTTTTTTTTAGATTTTTAACATTACAATTTATATTTTTCCAAGCACACAACAGTTTAAAGCAAAGTTTAGTTTGAAAAGAATGTTAACACGGTAATGTAGGTTTAAGATCATGATCTGACGCATGCCTGTACACACCAGGAACCTGGAAACTTAAAAAATACTGGATTACAAAAAACATTTAAAAAAACAAACATGTTTCATTGATATATATACAAAAATGAATATTAAATTTATCAATCAATATACTGGGCAAGCAAAAATTGTTTCTGGGCAAATGAAATGTGAAAGTCACTTGCCCTAAAGGCAAGTGGTAAAAATCCTTAACATCAACCCCTGGTGTATAACATAGAGGTAGAAGTGGAAAAATCTGCTCACCCTGCCTAGTCGGAGCCTCTCTATACGCGGTCAGTGGGACATGGAAAAAAAAAAATCACATGGGTGATTATAAAGTCGGAGCAGCCGGTGGGTTCAGGCCTTTAGGGGTCAAGATCTGAAGGCTGTTTGAGGAAGAATGGTACAAAATCCCGACTCATTTCCCTGCCAGGAGGCGTCTGGAAGCTGTCATTGGGAAGAACGGCCTTTGGAAAAACTATTATTTTCACATAACTTCATTTCTGGACGTCTATGGTTTGGTTTCTTTGTGTGGATTCCATGGATTGTTATCAACATCTGGAGAAAATGTCAACAGCGCCTCTAGAAATGTATTTACTGAGAAAAATGGAGGCCTGTCGAATAGTTATTTCAGCCGCTGTAAAACCAAAGAACCTTTGAACTCCTTTCAACTAGCCAGTTGCTAACATGTGCAGAGAACATGGACCTGCCCCTGAGACGAGGAACGGTCATACTGGTTTCTGCCAGGCGGCTCGTAGCGCGGCTCAGCTGCTCTGATCAGGTGTTGGAACCCTCCTTTTCCACCATCTTTAACGGAAGCAGATCTTTTCCAGACTGAAAGTAGCTGCTTCTGTTTCCTCTTTCCGTCTCCCGCTTGTCTTCATCAAACGCCTAGAATGTGACCTGTCAGTTGCAGACCCCCTTTCTGTTCGGTTGTGGTTGCTGTGTTCATTTGGAAACAAACGGGTAACGCTGGGATGGGAACTGACCAGAGGACAAACAATGCGGGTGATGCGGCTGGTTCCTGGTGATGCGGCTGGTTCCTACTGATGCGGCTGGTTCCTACTGATGCGGCTGGTTCCTACTGATGCGGGTGGTTCCTGGTGATGCGGCTGGTTCCTACTGATGCGGCTGGTTCCTGGTG
>NW_015150642.1:483569-498228 GCF_000732505.1 Cyprinodon variegatus | reverse complement strand
AAATCACAGACGGCATTTATGACTTTATTGAAATGTTTTTTAGATGCTCTAATAGCTGTGATGGGATCAAAGGTTTTACAGACGTTTCCTAACATTTCTAATTTCATTCTCGTTTTTATTTTTAGATTATGCACAAAGGAGCCTTTTTTATTTTGCATTTTATTTATTATTGTGTGTTTTTGCTTTGTTTCCTGTTTGGTTGCTGGGATCTTATTAAAGGTCTAATTCTGACACCCAAAGAGATCATGGGGCAGAAAAGCTTTGAGCTGGTTAAAATAAATTAAATTCTAAAAGAAAAAAGGTTAAATGAGTAAATCAGTGCAATTTTTTGCACTATTGTTTTTGAAAGTAATTTAAACATGGTGATTTATATATTGTGTATCGCCATTATAGCCCAAATACATCGTGATGTTAGATTTGACGTCATATTCCCCTGCCCTACTGGTAACCCGTTTTTTTTTCTGTGGTCGAGGACGGCGTTCTGATCCAAAGCAAAGATCTATGTTTCTAGATTCTGCAAAGGAAGCAGTGTTTAAGCTTCCTCTGTCACTGAAGCACTTTAGAGAACATGAAGCTTTCAGTCAGCTCGGATCTCTGGTTCCAGTAAAGGAGGTCCAACCCAAAGCCTCATTCAGCGAGGCCTCATAGCCATGGGGGTCAGAGGTCACTGTACCCCAGAAATACTCAGCAGTTGTTCAGGTGGAATAAAAAGAAAATGAACCATCCAGCCCCTCCGTCTGCAACTAGCTTCCTCATTTCATGGTCTGTTCTGGAATCAGGGCCTATGGACCGAATACCTAAACCATCTTCAGAACCACACACCCACCCTGACCAGTTCTGACCAGTTAAATTCTATTCAGTTTATTTCTATAGCTCCAATTCACATCATGTCATCTCGAGGCACTTTACAGTCAGATTGATTCAAAGTTTTCTATCTAAGGAAAACCAGCTGATTGCATCGACTCATTGACTCATCAGCAATCCCTCATACTAAGCATGATTGTAGCGACAGTGGAGAGGAAAAACTAGCTTTGAACAGGAAGAAACCTCCAGCAAATGCTGGTTCTGATCGGTTCTCATTAGGATGTCTGATATGCCGTGCTGCTTCCTCGTTAGCATCTCTGTTCCACATTGAGGCTCAGAGTATCTTTCTTTCACTCCTGCGTCTCCTGTCCTCCTGCGTTCCCATCCTGGGTTAACTGGTTGTGTCCCAGTCCGCCCCATATTGCTCTGTATTTCCCCCAAAGCGGATGTGTTTTACCCTGTAACCCTGTCTCTGCTGTCCAACCCAAACAGGCCAGGGGTTGGAGGCGAGTGCAGGTTGGAGTGCAGCGAGTGGCTGCTGGTCGGAGTGTTATGACCTCATAGGATCCAATTTTCTGTCTGATTAGATGCTGTGGTCACAGTATGAGCCCATAGCTCTGCCTCAGAGAGAAACAGGACTGAACACTAAGGAAACCGATCTATCATCTTCTTGTTGATCATAACATGAAATATCTCCCAGTATTTCCAGTAAAAGAGGTCTGAGCTCAAGCTGCAGCAGAGACGTCTCTGTCTGCTCCGCTAACTCCTTCCAGATGCCCCCCCCATCCTCCTCCTCTTTGTGTTCAGAGGACGAGGCTTCCAGGTTCACACAGAAATATTTATTTAGAATAGAGGCAGCGGTTAGGTTTCAGTGCTGCTAAATTATGACATGACTGATTCTAGAATCCAAGGATCTATAGCATCTGCTTTTCAGACGGTGAATGCAGGCTGAGGAGTCGACAGCCTCCGTTTTAAAGCTTCAAATGAAGTCGGAACTGCTGAGTCTCCTTTAGAGTGTTTATCATAGAACTAGAGAAGCAGAACAAGCTGCCCTCTGACCCCTGAAAGAGGGATAATGGTTCCGTCTGACAAACAGCGAGCCGTTCTCTGCTGGATGTGGAGAAAAAGAACAACTGAAAGACGGCGTTCAGTAGTTTGAACCACGAAGCGTTAAAGAGACAATCTGCTTCAATGTGACTGAGGCGGCAGAAACTACCGGTGCTCATTTCCACAGCTGGACGTTCAGCTAACTTTAGGGATTTTCTTGTGAAAAAGAAAAAGAAAAGCCCACTTTGATGCAGTAAAGGTGTCGGCGGTGGTATCCTACAGCAGGTAGATCACCGCTCTGCATTCCCCATGCAGCGTTTACATCCTGGAACGGGTCATCAAGTGGGAGGAGCTTCAGCTGTCAGCTGAAAAACCACTCCGCAGATAGACAATTAAAAACAATCCACTGGCCTTTTTTTCCAAGTTCGAAGACGTTTCTCTTCCAGAAATATCGTTGAGTTCCAGGTTTTATAGAGTAGCCCAACAAAGCCTTGTTTTAGTTTAGAAAACATGCAAATAGAACCTGAAGAACGGGTCCACCCCTTTGGAATGGGGGTCCTTTGGTCTCTTTGTTAGCCTGCAATGCCTGACACTGGTCTATGCCTCTAAAGGGGTCGTTAGGGCAAATGTTGGTTGGTTGCTGAATGGTTAGAGCTTCCTTAGTGCAGGTTTGTGAGATTGTTTGAGGTCAACTATTCCCCCATTAAGCTTCTACTTTTCCAGAGCTATTCTTTTTTATTTTGAGGCTCTTACGGCTCGTTTTGTATTTGAATTTTTTTTTTTTTTTTACAGTGGGCTGACAGAGACTTGCGGCAAAGGGCCACAGGTGGGATTCAAACCCGGGTCGGTCACTAAGGCCCTGGGTCGTGACCGCTAACCCCCACAGACCTACTTTATTTCTGCAGCTGAAACTGTCGTTTGGGCTGTTTTGTTTTTTGATACAGAACTGTTTTTAATTACGACCGATGACATCAGCAGACCTCAGAGCTTCGCTCATTTCCTGATATAAAGTTATTGCATCACATGTCATTCCTGTGCTGGTATTGAATATAACAGTGGGCGTGTCCACCTTATTTAGTGTATTGATTCATTTTTAGTCAATCAGCATCCTTCCTGCCGTTACCCCTGGCAACCCCATTTCCCCATGGTATAAAAGCACAGGTGACATGAATCATTACAGACTGCTGCTAAGCTATTCTCTAGATAGATGGGCCAGTGTGTCCGTCCATCTGTAGGTTTTAGATGCCAGCCGTTGGGCTGAAATGTTTCTCCTCTCAGTGTCCATTCAAACTTTTAGAGATTGACTCAAAGCAGCTGCAGAGATGACTGGAGGGAGATGTATCCGGCGGCCATTATTGGTGCTTTTCTCTTGTGTTGACATCAGCTGATGTGTCGGGCTTGTTGCCGATTCATCAGGCTGATCATCAGCCGTGTCTTTAGGTCGCATAAAGCCCACATTTTGCCGCTGTAGATGCGAGCTGTTCGCTAACCGAGGCTACAGGTCTGAAGGTGGCGTTCATCTTAACAGCTGCTGACATCACAGAGACTTCCCTTTGAAGTTAGCGTGTAGCTCTGGGTGATGCTCCAGAGGCGTTATCATATTAGCTGCATCGCTTCCGCCTGTCGCTGTCTGAACGCATGTCTTCCTGCCAGCCGCCGCCGTCTGTTATTCTTTTGGTAGCAGAAGTGTCCCTGAAGGAATGGTTATAGTTGACCTTTGAACCCGTACGATAGCGGAGCCCTGTGACTACCCGATCCGTCCCGGAAGCACGATCCGTACCATTAGCTCATCTGTGCATCCAGATCTACATCCGGGTCGTCCTCCATTTTATTTTGTAAAAAATACCTAAATAACGTTTTTCCCTCCACATGAACAGCCAGCGTTCTAAACTATAACGTCTTAAAGGTTGATAATGTATTTCCTGAGAAAATGAATGCATTATCCTCTGTTCCTGATCTGTACAGGAAGTGGGATCCTACGCTACTTCCAGGAGCTAACTTTATCACCTTTGGTTTTAAACATAAATCTTTTTTTAGTTCAATGTTTTCCTTTCATGTTAACATTATGTTATAGCGCGTAATCTAAAGAAAGAAACAACTAAAATGCAGATAAACATGGTTTAATCAGATTTACTGCTCTGAGCATGATGACATCAGAGAAGCTGTTTAATGAAGAAAATGGAAAAAAACATCAGATAGTCTTTGAAAAGTCACAAAAAAAATTGTTTTAAAGATATTTATTCTTTGGTGAGTTAAGGATAGAAATGGTTATGTTAACACTACTGGGCGCTGATGTGCAGCACTAAAGGAGCTATAAACCGAGCTGCTTCTCCTCCTGAACCCACGCTGAGCCGTGAGCAGAGGAACCTGGAGCCTCCAGGGATCAGATCACCCTCTGTTGCAGCTTCTAGGCGCTTCGTCTCTGTTCTGTGTGACTCAGCCAGCAGAGGATCGTAAAGCTCGTCAGACAGGCAGACACTCTGTTCTGCCAGTTGCACAAACATTCAGCCAGACTTTCCTCCTTTGCTCAACAACCGGCCCCGCCCCCCCCTCCAGCTCTCCACACGCTCACTTAGTCCTGAAGGAAACGCCAGATGTGTATGAAGGGGCCAGAGGCTCCGTTGTTTTCCGCGGCTCCCAGAGCAGCAGCGTGTTCATAGCGCCTCGCCCGCCTCTGCTGCCAAACGTCTCAGCGTAGAAAGGTGTGGCTGAGCTGGCGGCGTCCCGCAGGCCGGTACGGCCTGAGAATGTGACCCAACATGGAGGCTCCTCAGTGAGCTGCAGCTCCAGTTCACCAGGAAGACTGATCCGTTTCTGCTGTTCGACCAAACTCTACAAATATCAACGAGAAACCATTTTTAAATGTGAAATATGCCAAAAAAACAAACTGGACTTTGTTTCCAAGTTTGAAGACGTTTCTCTTCCCATCCAGAAAGATTTTTCTATTTTAAATGAAATAAACATGAAATATAATTGATATGATCAAATAATAATGACATGTATATTTACATATATTATATGCTTTGCTATTTGCAGTTTATCTAAAATATGCAGTTGATTTTTTTTCTATCTTTCAAATGTTTATTTAGAAATAATGATTAGCATAAAGGATAAATTATTTCATTTCAAAGGTTCCATCAATCAAAGTTTCGCCGTAGAGTTCAGATTATTAGTATTTTATGTTTCCCTGTTAATGAACAAATAAGCAGCTGACAGATAAATTCCTGACGAGTAAAAAGTTCATTAAAAAAACACAAAATAAAAGCAGAAAATCCAGATTTAGATGAATGTATTCCTGAAATAATCCCCAATAGAAACTGGTTCCAGTTACTGGGATGGTTTTAGGCGTATTACCGCTTTACTTTTCCCCTTATCTCACTGATATCCACTCTGACATGAGCCCATGAGCAAGCAGAGCACCCTGTAGCTGCATTACCTGCCGTAGAGATTGGTTTGAGACGTTTCTGTAGAAAATCAGTTTTTCTGCACAAATGATCAATTTTGTCTTGGTTTTATTTATTGTTATTTTTCATTTTGTTTTCTAATACCAGAGTTTACACAAACTCAGGACCTGATTAACCTCCTAAAATGAGAATTATTGCATCATTTCTGCACTTCTAACAGATAATGAAGCGGAGAGTCTGCTGTGTGTAAAGACTGCGTTTCATAAATAAATGAGGCGCCGTGTTCATGTGCCTCTGTGTGGACGGTGGAAGCAGCCGTGTGTGAAGTCCAAAGTTTCTGTTGACTGTCCAGCGCAGCGCCGTCCTGCCCAGCAGAGGCCCGCCGTCTCCTGCCTCCTCTGTTAGGAATCGCTGCTCATTTCTTTGTCCTTTCTGTGGTTTCAGGCTCTCTGATAATCAGGGGAAGCCGCCATGAACCGGCCGCTGCGGCGGGCTCTGGATGCCTTCTAACCGTCCGCCTCCAGCACAGATGTAACTTGAGATTTCCTTGGGAATCTGGGGCAAGGTTCCCTCTCCACACGTGTGGACTTTGCCTTTACACGCTCCCAGCGCCCAGGTCTGCTCCCAGTTTACCGCTGGGTGTGATGAGGCCGCCGGCAAACGAAGGCGTACCGTTGTCTGAAACACGGGGGTGTTTGGGGCGGTTTGGGAACGCGTGAGAAGTTTGTTTGTGTGCACAATCATTCCTGGCGTTTCAGCTCTGCTGCAGCACATGAAGGGAGGGAGGGGCGTTCTGCTGCCGGCTGCACGGATTGGCTCCTCGCAGACTGCAACTTGACCTCCGCACCAGATGTCTGTAAGGCTGCCAGCGACATGCGCGCCACAGACACACTTCCAGCCTAGATAGTCTTCACTAGATCAGCCACCCTTCCTTCAGCTAATATTGAAGAGCTACAATCTACCTGACATTCTCACTTAGTGGATTAGATGCTCAGTATGGAGTTAATTTAGTTTCATTACAGTTTTAAGCAAAGTTGAGGGTTAAAGTTCGGTTTTTCAAAGTTTATTTCTGGCATTTTCTTTTTTCTATTTACAAAACCCTTTTTTGCTGCAACATTAATGGCATAAACCCCCCCCCATAGCTGGAATGCTAGTTTGGATGATGGATTTCCTATTGGCCGTCAACGGGAAGCAGAGTCTGTGGTTTCTGCTTGTTTTTCTACATCAAACTAACATTAATAACAGAAATAAAACATGAAACGCATTTTAATCAAGTGGTAAAACGGTTAAAGTTCTGCTTCATGTTAAAGAACTAAAATCCAGGATTTTACTTTGATTTGAAAAAGTCCTGATCTG
The DNA here is from genome assembly GCF_000732505.1 of Cyprinodon variegatus. Taxonomy (NCBI): domain Eukaryota; kingdom Metazoa; phylum Chordata; class Actinopteri; order Cyprinodontiformes; family Cyprinodontidae; genus Cyprinodon; species Cyprinodon variegatus. The sequence continues at coordinate 491,617 of NW_015150642.1, read as the reverse complement.
CTTGTTATGGAGAAGCTGATTGATTGGAGGTTGATCCAGCGAAACAAAGCTGCATGTTGATGCTCTGACCTGATGGGCCGTTGCTGAGGGTCGTCTGCCTGCGCTGGTTTGCAGCAGTGATCCAGAGGTAAACCAGTCCACCTTACAGTGAGTATGGATGTTAGACGGATGTTTGAAGGACTCACTTTCCATCGGTACCACCTCTGATCACCTTAACTGTTACAGTAGAGCAGCAGAGCAATGGGATCCAAGCACGATGCAGCGCGGCTCAGTCAGACTCACAGCAGAAGAAGGTGGCTGGAGGAAGTCCTCTGGATCAGAAGACAGATGAACATTTTGTCCCATTCATGCATGGATGGGACAAAATGGGACATCTTCTCTGCATTTCCTCAGAACTGGAGCATTTCAGAACCTGAACTGGAGGTCTCTGATGTAAAGTTACCTACTGACACAGAAACGCTGCTCAGCTGTTTATAGATCAGTAGAAACCAGACTGACATGGGCCTGTAGTTCAGCAGCTGTTTGATCCGTTTCTAGGAGAAGAAAACGGCTGACAAGAGCGACGTGTTTAATATCTGAGTGAAATCCCATGTTATGACTTTCAGAAAAAAGAGGAGGAGGAGGAGCTGCTCAGCTGCTGAAACTGACTGGACACCTCCTCTGTACTTTCATGGACAGAATCCTGTCAGACTGCTGAATTTGAACTCCTCCTGCAACAGTAGAGCTGATGTAGATCTGTTGGCCAATAAGGCGCCAGCATTTTGCATGTTTTTGATGAGGTCACCAATGGTCATAATGCCTTCAGATTAGCTGAAGGACAGAAAGTCCATGAAGAGCTAGATCCAAGCCACACGTCACCGTCTTCTCCATCCTCTGGGTTTGGGTGTTCCCAGGAGAACCAAATGTAAAGTCTGGTGGAGGTGGCATCATGCTGTGGGGTTGTGATTCAGGATCTCGGCTTGGTCTTTCAGCTTTTCTTGAGCTTCACAGCCTGGAGTCTGAGCCTCATGGGGTGTTTTCTGATGGTGCTGCATGAAGGTCTGAGCGTTTGAGGTAGAGATCTACAGAAAACAGCTGAAGCTGGGAGGAAGGCTGTAGGTCCACAGTTAGAAATGAATGAAGGTCAATGGAAAGTCCCCACAGTGATAGAGAAATGGGGTTTTGTGAGCTGTTTCTGTCTCTTTGGAGCTGTTTCAATTTTTTTAGGAGCAGGAGTCCTTCTGAGGTTTAGGAAGTTTTTTTGGGAATGATTTAGGTTCTGGTCAGCCATGTTCTGGTGATGGTTGATCCAGAGAACAGCTGTGTGTAAACCTGAAATGTTTTCTGATCTGGGATCAGTCCTCCGGCTTGCATAATGCTCGGTCTGGGATTTGTTTTCACGTCTTAATCGAAGTCATAAACACACGTGTGGCCTGTTTGTGCGCTAGCAGCAGGATTACTGAGTGCAGACATGTGCTTCTCTGCAGCCAGCAAACTTCCAGCTCCAACGCTGGGATAGTGGCTCCACATGCTGCAGCAGGAGGCGGAAACACGTGAGCCGCTTGACCTCAGCCCCTCTCTGAGGGTGGGGGAGGAGGCATGGCTCGCCACTGAACACAGTCTGGAGGATGGGTGGGGGGCCGACAACAAGGTGCAGAAATCCTTGGAAGCCATAAAGCTGTGGGAACGCACCGTGATGCAACAGCAGAGAGGAAGAAAAAGGGCTGGAAGCAGAGGTGATGTAAGGCGTCAGCGTTTGAGACGAAGCAGCTCAGGTTGCCTCCATTCATCCATCCTGCTGAACAGGAAGCGGCTCATCTGATCCACTGGACCTCAGATTTAAAGTGCCTTCAGTCCGGCTGTAGAAGGAGGTAGTCTGGTTTTAATTAAAGAAGTCCACAGCCTCCTCTTTGTCTTCTGGCTTTCTCCCATCAATGAGCATTATGACACAGCGGCCACCCAGATCCGCCAGAGTCCCGCCGGCTGGACCTGGCTTTACCCAGGTACCTGATGGCTGGACCTTTACTCCAACAAATGCTGCATCCTGTGCTGCTGTATAAACAAACATTTAGTGATAAAACTGGTTTAAAGGAAACTTCTCCTGCAGAGACATTCTTCCTTTAATCCTTGAGATGTTGTTAAAGTTCACATAGAAAAACTAATAGTTTCTCATTTGATAGTGTGTGCAAATTAATTACATCAACAGTGAAAAATGTGCAGCATTTTGTTGTTTATAGCATAAAATAATTCACTAAGCCAGGCATCCCCAAACTCGGTCCTCAAGGCCCGCTGTCCTGCAGGTTTTAGAGGTTTCCTTGCTCCAGCACAGCTGATTTTAATTGAAAGCTGATTAACAGGCTTTTGGTCTACTGCAATCATTATAACCAGCTGTGCTGAAGCAGAGAAACCTCTAAAACCTGCAGGACAGGGGGCCTTGAGGACCGAGTTTGGGGATGCCTGCACTAAGCAAACAACGCTAAATTCCTCGTTCGGTCACGTGACCCACTGAGGGACGCTGTGACGTCACTTTACTCAGGAAGTCCATATTTATTAACCTTTGTAAATTAAGTTTTCATCCTTTAACGAGAATTATTTTATCATTATTTTTCATTATCTTTTTTAGATGCTGCTGTGTTTTAATTAGTTTAAACCAGAGACTAACCTTTGGTTTGAAGCGGGGATGACAGAACTGGTTCTGTGGTGGCTGGGTTGGGTTGGGTTGGGTTCGGCTGGCGGTCAGTGTTGGCGCCCTGTGTGCGGTGCTGGATCCCAGGCTGCCCTTCGGATGGTTTTTACCCGGTTGGGCTCATGGCCCCGGGGCCGCCGGGGTTCCAGCTGTAGGTAACTGACTAATTATCATGGCGGTTCTTGTTCTGGAGCCCGGACCGTAATGATATGAAAATCCGTCTGGAGCTGCGGCTGTGCTAAACTGGAAGCTAGCTGGGCTTCGTTGTTTTATGAAATAAAATATTTCTTAGAAAATAAACGATGCTTTGAATCAGTTCTATTGAATCCAACTGAAGCTGCGAGAGCAGGACTGATGATGATAGAATCTGATGTAATCCAAACATAGTTTGCAGGATCGGTTTGGACGCCATAGATTGGCCGGTTGATTTTTGTCTGATCTTTTTCTTTCCGGATTGAAATTTGATGCCAAACCTTCAGATAATGAAACATTCCTTTCTTGTCTCTAAGCCATTCCTAAAACAGACCACTGTAATGACGTTTAAACGAACCTTTCAGTGCGCTTTACGATGCGTGAAGTAGTGGTTCTATACACGGGTCCGCCTCAGGACGTTTGACTGACGTCACAGCTGGGTTTGGTCATGTGACTGAGGCGCCCAGCATGCTGTAAAATCCTCTTGATTTTTATCACTTGGAGCTTTCTTAGCGCGATTTAGACCGCATAGAGAAGGATAATCTACCATCACCATAAAACTGCTCCTTTCTATTTGAGCTTTAACGTGGTAGAAGGTCCACTGTGTTCCTTCCTCCGTGAGTCTCTGGAGGTTCAGGTCCGAGTCCAGATCTAGAGCCTGATTGCTGCTTTCTACCTGGATTAGCTGAAGCTGGATGCTAACTTTGAAACACTATTCCCTAATTTCTATGCAGGAAGGATGAGCATCTGCAGCCACGCTGGTTTGCAGGTAAGCTGCTGAGGTAGCTGCGTTCTCCTGGGCTCTCTGACCTCCATGTTGGTTGTTTCTGGCTCCAGTGGCGCCGCCTTACCTGCCATGTCACCGTTATTTTGAAGCTTCTCCTCCTTGCAGGTCCTGCAGTAGTTCGGACAGGCGTAGCAGCTGCAGAGGCTGAAGGTTCAAATTAAACTAGCCGCTGCTTTTCAGCAATGATGCCTGTTTTCTGCTCCACCTCATGTTTTTCTGCTTCACATGTTGATCCCTGCGTTTGGATTTCTTGGTGTTTTTTTTATTGTTTTGTCTTCTGATGAATATCTGTGTTAGAAAATCGCTTTGTTAAAGAATTAGCGTTTTATCTTTTTAAAAAAACAAAAGCCAAACACCTTTTTAACGAAAGGGACGGATTAGATCTTCCTCTATGGGATGTTTGTGTAAAATGATGGAACAGTAAACCATTATTTCCAGACTAATCGGAGGTCTGATAGCCGCCGCCGTCGCTCTAAATGTTTCTGATAATGAGAACGTGACCTCATCAGCACTTATTGTTCCTGGGGGACGGTGATTTTATCTCAATTAAACATTGACATTGTTTGTAGCAGTCTTATAAAAACTCTTTAGAGAAAAAAAAATCAGAATCGGTACGTAAATCATTGGATGATCGATCAGGAAACTGCAGTTAATCAATTAGGAAAGGAGAAAAAATGTTGGAAGCCTGCTGTGTTTGTTCTTACATCCATATTTAAAACAGGAACTGTTTCTGTGTCATCGGAGATGTTCCAGGCGTGTGGAGGTCACTGGTGACGCTGCTGTCAGGACCAGATCATTTGCTTCTTTTTCTAACAAATTAAACAACCCTTTATTGTTTTCTTTGTCTTCTGACAATCGTGTCTGGAGTCAGCAGGTCCAGGAGCCGTAACTCAGACACATTTTCACGTCTCCATGCAGATCAGATGATAGTTCTGTTCAGCAGGTCTATAGTAGATCTGATCTGAGTGCAGAGCTCGTCTCACTTTCTCCAAAAAAAAGGTGCAATCAAACAGAGGAGCTGCTAAATCAAAGCTTTGTCCTTATATTATTGGCCTGTTCTGGGTGTGAACTTTCAGCTAACATTCGCTAACATTGGGATGCCTTCATTAAAGCCGTTTGTTTATCAGGTCTGCAGATTTTCTTTGTTGTTCCAAGAATCAATCCGTCTAAAAGTAGCAGACCTCAATAAATGTTTTAAACAAGACGAAACCAAGTAGGAATTGATCTGCTGACGACTTCTAAAGCTCGAAAACTGCAGCTTGGCCTTTAATACTGAAGTCTGTCCCTGCAGGCCACAACTGGAACAATGCTGTTCAGAATAATCAGTTTAAAATCATTCAAAGAAAAGCTGATTTCTGAGTTATTCTCATAAATGTCAGTCTGGATAAATGTGACATTTACTACCACAATCAGGCTGTAAAGGGTTAAAATGTCGTCCTTGTAGTTTTTTCCTGTTTATTGGTAAACATGACCTTCCATGGCTTCTGCTCCTCTCAACCCAAAGGGATCGGCCATCTCCAGGCGTTATTTGTGGAGCAGAGCTGTGCTGAGGTCTGGCTCCTTCTGCTATATAATTAAGTTGGAGCTAAAGTTAAGCAAACTGTGATTAGCTTTAACAAGCATCACTTTACTCCATACACGCCTCAGAGCTGCAGTCCTCTACCTGCCCAGGTGCTCTTAGTTCAGGTTTGGAACAGCGACCTGATGGACGCTCATAGCAACATAGAGCTATGGAAATAAGAATGTGTGGAAATGTTTTCTTCTTTAATCTGTTCTGTAATGAGTCTCTCTAAATATTAACATTACCTGGTGGGACATAGAGGAGTCAGACTCCCTGCCAGGATGGTGAAGGATGTCACAAGACTGGAGACCCTCTGGAGAGCAGGTCATGTTGTCGACTGATAGATCTTTTGTTTCTAGATTTTAGCAGAAACCGGGCCACCTGCATCGTTGTAGCAATCTGTCATAGAGAAATACCAGCTGTGCTTCTGCCATCAACACCTTTGTTACTAGATGTTGGAGCGTGGCCTGTTTTCCAGTGTAGTCCTGTTTCTCTGACTGTGACTAACTGGATATTCTCTCTTCATCCTCTGACATGGGAGCTGGCTCGGAGCTCGTCTGCCTGGCTGTGTGTTTCCTGGACATGCCGCCTTTTACAGTTGCCTTTTGTATCTATGCTTCTATTTCTATGTCTGCTTCTGTCTCCTTGAACCCCAGTCGGCCTCAGCAGATGGCCGCTCACACTGAGCCTGGTTCTGCTGGAGGTTTCCTTCTGTTAAAAGGGAGTTTTTTCTCTCCACTGTCGCTTCAAGCATGCTTAGTGTGAGGGATTGCTGAAGAGTCAATGAGTTGATGCAATCAGCTGGTTTTCCTTAGATAGAAAACTTTGAATCAATCTTCAAACTGAATTGAAATGAAGCTAGCAGGGACGGCAGACCCGCTGGCTATAATAAGTAATATTATATAAAGTTGAAAATTATTTTAAAAAAGTGGATCTGAAGCGAAGGTTAAAGGGTATCTCTAAAGGGAAAAACTTTAATTGTTTGTTCTCTCATTAATAAGACGTGTGGACTGATGGGGGTTGGTGTGGTGGGGGGTAGAAACTAATTTTCCAGAGTGCTCTCAGTCGTTCCTCTTGCTGTGAAATGTGAGAGGCTTTATGTGCTCCTGTGGGTTAGTATATGTTTGTGTCTCACACACACCCTGCCAGGATGGTAAAGCTACACTGGGCTTAGCTTAACGCTCTTCATTACCATAAACCAGAGAGGGAGAGACACCTGAAGTATCCATGGGGAAGATCCAGGTTTGGGATCTGAAAGTCCAGGCTCAGTGATTAGATCATCCTTCCCAGCTCCAGGCTCTGCAGTAACAACAGCAACTCTTCCTGGTTTTTCTCTAACAGAAGGATTCATAGATCAGAAAACATTAAGACAATTATTTTGGTCCTGATCAGTAACAGAAGACCCAGATGTTTAAATCCAACTCTGGACACAGGCTGAAAAAACAACCGAATCCTGATGAATGCTTTTTATGATGATCGGCCCAGAATAGGCCTGGGCGATAAACCGGATTTTTACAGTTACTATCATTTACTACGATAGCCAGCGACAATTTTCCCATTTTGGTAAAAGAATAAACATAATTCTGCTGTTTTTCCAGTGTGTGCTGGTGGCTGGTATTTCCATCCCCTTTAAGACACGGCAGCATATGTCTGATCATGTGACTCCGCCCATCCAGGCAGAGGTGTAAACAATGATAATGGTGGATGAGCCCAGTGAAGAAGCATCTAATACAGCTGTAACTAAATTACATCAGTTCATCCTGTGGAGTCGAGCGAGAGCAGAGATGAAGTGGAGAGCACCTTATTTGAGTTGAGAGCGCGGCAGATCGGTTTTGAACGAGGGTCTGCAAGTTTAAACGATGCACATTGTTCTCAGTGCACACTCAGATCGGTGGAACCAAAATGACACCATAAATGTTGAGCAAAAGAACGCAAAATGCAAGGTTAGCCTGAAAACTGTGGGGAGGACTACCCAAAGTAACTCATCCAACCTTCACCACCTGCAGCACAGCAACGCTGAGCAGTTCAAGGATGTGCAAAATGCTCCATTACCTTTGAGCAAAATTGTTTGCAAGAGAGGAAACATTTTGTCATGTTCAATGAGACATTGTTGAATGTTTAAACCTGAATGGGTACAATACTTTGATATTTAATTGAAAGCAATATGTAATGTGATTTATTCAATACATAAATTATAAATAGATCAGTTTTATTTCCTGCACATGCCTTTATCTGTGATAATGGGGCCGGAGGATTTACAGTGATATTGACGTGAGGTCATATCGTCCAGCCCTAATCCAGAACCAGCTGGAATCTTGATATGTTGAAGAAAAAAAAAATGATTGTTTGTTTTTTTGGCTTGTTTAGTTGATCGCTTTTTGGTTTGTTCAGTTGTTGGCTTGTTCAGTTGATGGCATGTTCAGTTGATGGCATGTTCAGTTGATGGCTTGTTCAGTTGATGGCTTGTTTAGTTGTTGGCTTGTTCGGTTATTGGCTTGTTCGGTTGTTGGCTTGTTCAGTTGTTACTTTATTCGGTTGTTGGTTTGTTCAGTTGTTGGTTTATTTAGCTGTTGGTATACAATTATTGGCAGATGCTTTGGTTTGTTTAGTCCTTGGTATATGATTATTGGCAGATGGTTTGGTTTGTTTAGTTGTTTAGTTGCCTTGTTTGTCCATGTTGTTGGTTTGTTCAGCTGTTGACCTGTTCAGTTGTTGGCCTGTTTAGTTGTTGCCTTGTTTAGTTGTTGTTTTTTTCGGTTGTTACGTTTGTCCGGTTATGTTTGGTTGTTGGTCTGTTTGTTTTGTTCAGTGGTTGTTGGTTTGTTTGGTTATTTTGTTCAGTT
>NW_015150642.1:470333-482101 GCF_000732505.1 Cyprinodon variegatus | reverse complement strand
ACTTGTTGGTTTGTTTAGTTGTTGGCCTTTTTAGTTGTTGCCTTGTTTAGTTGTTGGCCTGTTTAGTTGTTGCCTTGTTTAGTTGTTGTTTTTTTCGGTTGTTACGTTTGTCCGGTTATGTTTGGTTGTTGGTCTGTTTGTTTTGTTCAGTGGTTGTTGGTTTGTTTAGTTGTTGCCTTGATCAGTTGTTGCCTTTAAACCTGTTCAGATCTGCTGTAGATTAAACAACAGGATTCAATCCAGACTATATTTCTATCAAATTTAAGAAATGTAGATGTCTGTGTAGGTTTTGGTCACTAGTCAGATGCTGTTGAGCAATTTGGAGACAAGCTGATATTTTTTCAAAGATGGCGGTCCTTTCTTTATCCCTGCACAGGACAGGGCGATTAATAAAATCCATGCATGCGTTGTGCAACATGAGCTGCCGTGCAGCGTGGGCCAGACGGGGGGATTTTCCCATCCTGCCCTAGATTTCCAAACGATTGTCTCCATACAAGCGGGCTATTATAGGAGCCGTATTACCAGGAGAGACGAACTGAGAGCGGAAAAAGGAAGGAAAACGATGGGGGGGGGGGCATGCTGTGGTTTCTCTGCTGCCTTTTACCGTCCCCAAATACCAACAGCCCTGTGTCTGAGGATGATGATGCTGTGGGCTTCAGGAGAGCAGTTTAGACCCTGAGTCGGTCGGTTCTGAGCCTGAAGGTTGGCTGGTCTCCAGCTGCAGATGGAGGAGATGGCTGAGGAGCGAACTAAAATGCCTCGCCGCTGCTCGCCATCCCTCCTCTTCCAGACCCTCTGGGAGCCATCGCCTCAGCTGCTCTGCTCCTCTTCCTCTCTCCTTCACATTACTTGCGTCCCAGTGATTCTGCACAACAGAGCCACTCTTCCCGCCGCAGCGGCTCTGCTGCTGAGAGCCCCATCTCTCCTGGTTCTGGTTCTGCAAACATGTTTGGTTTGCTCTGGATGAGATCACATCTTCTCTGCGCTGATGTCATGGTTCATCCCTGCAGACGGTTCCTTCACCACGGAAACACGGCAGCTTGGCTGGACTCTGCCTGTTGATATGAGGACTGTTTGGAGATGGTTGCTCTCTGCAGAGCATTGACCTACTTAGACTGACGGGTGGAACCAGACTAAACAGCAGGAAGAGGCTGAACTCCTCACGTTAGCTCACTGATCTTCATCATCCTGTGTTTTTAGCCTAAACTCCATCAAACAGGAGACGTATCTCACCTCCAGCTCGCCTCCCTCAGTAAACCAACACCTTTCTGAGAGGTTTAGGAAGGAGTGAGAAAGTAATGATTCAGGAACGACTAAACAATGAGCTAATGTAACATTTGGATGATTTACAGCAATTTCTACCTAAACATGGTGTAAAAACTGCTTTACTGCAACTGTTAGTCCAAACCTGCAGATCTGGATGCTGATGATGACGGCTGGCTGGTTACCTAGCTAGACAAGCCCCTGAAAGCAGTTACCTTAGCAACCAGAATGTTTGTTTTTTCTTATCACCTGGTCGGGATGTCTAATTTCCAGGCTTTACATTTTAATAATTGGAGTTCTGCGTTTTTTTATGATCACTTTGTAGAATGTCAACATCTAAATGTAAAAAGCTTTATTAATATAAAGATGGATTGTTATTATTAATGCAGAAGAGATACGGGATCTTTTTTTTAAAGTCGATACCGATTTATTTTTTGCTTAATTTCTTTGATTAAAAATAACTCGTTAGCTCTGCTGATTAGCAGCGGAGTCGATGAGCTACAGGCTCTGGGCCTCCAGCGCCTGCCAGGGGACTTTAGGGCGGAGCTTATTGGAAAGAGAAGAAGGCTTTCTTCTGTCTTTACTCTCAGCTGATATGGAGTCAATTCTGTTCCATTATTTTAGCAGCAAAGAACACTATTTGTAAATGTAAATAAAGGAAATCCAGAAATGAAACATTGAAAAATGTTTTCATTAAGAAAAAAAAAAGTTTTTCGGAGTAACTTTGCTGTTTCCTCAGGCTTTTAAAATGTATTAAAGACATTTTTTTGTGTTTTTATTTTCATTTTTATTTTGTTGCTGCTGCTGCTGCTGCTTCTGTTCTGGAAACCTCCATGTTTCCTGCTGCAGTATTTACAGGCAGATTTGGCTGCTCTCTCCTCTCTAGTTGGCTGCTCTGATGCTTCGTGCTCATTGGCTCCCAGCTCCCTCCGGTTCAGCCAGCCAGAACCCGGCTGCTCATCTGATGGTGACAGGCAGATTATCCTCCACCGCAGCACTAAAAGCAGAACCAGAACGGCCATCAGGGTCAGAACTCTTTCCTGATCATCAGACTGATTTTAAGCTCTAATTCTGAACCAGTGGTGAGGGTGACCCGATGATGCTCTAGATCTGGGTCTCTTTGGACCTTCCACCATGCCTAGAACCACCGCAGTTAGAATATAGAACCTCAGACCTACTGTAGAAGCTTTATGGAGTGAATTTTGTTCCATTATTGTTGCAAATAACACAAATGGACATTTGAAGTTTTAATCCAAAAATAAAACTTGTATGTTTGGTCATCTGAGTGTGATGCAGCAAAGGATTGTAGGTGTTTAACTGAAGCAGGTGTTTGATGGTTTCCAAATAGAAGGAAAATGGGATCCATGTCAATGAATGTCGGCCATTTTAATACCTTGATCATCTGTTAGGAACCTGCCGCAGATCCAAAACACTCCCCGCATTTTCTGCTCCTTTTGACCTTCTGGACGCAGATGTTCTGGTTCTCTGCAGCTTTTCAGTCCTTCCCTGGTTCCACGGGAGGGTTGGAAGTGGCAGCAGATTCCCAGCTCCAGTTACCATGGTAACTGACTGATCCACAGATCCTGCTTGCTGTGTGTTATTGTTATCTGAGAAGCCTGATCAGCACGGCCCTCAGGTTCTGGTTCTGCTGCCCGAAGGGTCCGACTGGTTCCAATTGTCTGGATCCGTCATCATCGCCTGATGCTTCGGACGGAGAGCAACGGCCTCCGCAACTGTCCTGCCCCCACCTGTTGCTGGGCACTGCTGACCAAATGGGTTAATGTCACTAATGTTAATCATTAGAGCCTAAATAGAGCAGATGGTGGTGTTGGAAGAAGGCGCTCTGAGATTTTGCCCAAGAGACTAAAGGCAGGGAAATAATGGCGGTAAGGTTTGAATGGAAGTGGTGGACTTTTTCACTTATTGTCTTCCTCTGTTTGCGTTTAGTTCTCATCGGTCAGAACAGCTGATTAAAGACGGGATTATCAGAAATGTTCTGCTGTCTTTTTCAGGTGTATGGAGTGGATTTTGTTCCATTATTGTTGCAGCATAGGAACTTTTTGTAAATGGAAAATGAAGGAAATGTAAACCACAAATACAGCTTTGAAAAGTGTTTTAATCTAAAAAAAAGTTTGTTTTCTAACATTTTATTTATTTCAAATGTTTTTGAAATGTATTATAACAGATTTTCAAACTTATTTTTCAAAATAACTTTACATTTTTCTGATTTTTATTCCATTTATTTTATTATTACATATATCATCTTGTATTAAAAGTTTTATTCAAATTTCACTTCTTAGATTGACTTTTATGAATTTAATTCTTTTCAAATCAGTTTTTCCAGACCTGATTCTCAGTCCTTCTGTGGGCGGGGTTTCCTCTGCTGCGAGGAGTGATGACGCATCTCTATTGGAGCGTTTGGATTGGACTGGAAATGTGATCCAGAAAATGCAATTTGAAAAGAAAAAACAATTGATACAAAAAAAGTGAAAATGTATAATGTATTTTTCACATATTTATTATTTCATATCTTTTTTTTTAGACTATAAAAAAAAATCTGAGAAAATTGCAAAATTACCCTTTTTAATTCAAATGTTTTATAAAATTTGTTTGCTATTTACAACACCTGCTCTTTGCTTGAACAAATAATGGAGCAGAATTAACTCCATAGTGCCCTGGATGCTCACTGTAATAATCCATAAATCAGGCTGTTCCAGCTTAATTGGGATTTAATCTAATGAAAACGATCAAACGATCTACAGACTCTGATTTAGCTGAACAATGGTTAAAATATGACCCTAAATTAAGGTTGCTGAATTCATGTGAAACATGAATAATAAACAATGAACTTTGTTTGTTGAGGAGGCATTTTGTTAGTTAATAGTGGAGGTTTGGATGGATGGCAGCAGCGGCAAACAAAGAGCGCTCGTTCGCTCAGATGACTGCAGCAAAGCATCATGGGAGGAGGGGCTGATTGAGGAGAGATGCACTCGTTGATCCCTTCTCTGCTCTGTCTTCCTCTCTGCCTGCAGAGGAGGATGGAACAGGAGCTGATGATGCTCCCAGAGGGGGCGGAGTCTAAAAGAGACTGCATGGAGAGAGGTGGTTCTGATGGACCTGAGGGGGTTCTGATGGTTTGGACCTCAGGTGGTTCTCATGGACCTGAGGTGGTTCTGATGGTTTGGACCTCAGGTGGTTCTCATGGACCTGAGGTGGTTCTGATGGTTTGGACCTCAGGTGATTCTGATGGACCTCAGGTTGTTCTGATGGTTTGGACCTCAGGTGGTTCTGATGGACCTCAGGTTGTTCTGATGGACCTCAGGTGGTTCTGATGGATCAGGTGGTTCTGATGGACCTGAGTTGGTTCTGATGGTTTGGACCTCACACTAACCAATCTTCATCACTGTAACCTGCCCATGTCTTCCTCCCCAGGTTGTGTTTTTCCTCCTCAGCGGTCCTGCTCTCTGATTGGCTGTCCCTCTGTCCTCTGTCCAGGTGTACGTGGAGTTCGATGACCAGGAGTGGGAGAAGAGGGAGTGGGTGAAGGTCTACGAGGATTTCCAGCTGTTTCTCCTGGAGCACCAGCTGGTCTGGGCCAGGAGGAAAGAAGGAGGAGCTGGAGGCCTCCTGCAGGGAGCCAAGGCCAAACACGTCCAATGGCCGGCACTGGTAAGACTTCCTTCTGCCGTGTCACTAAGCTGCTACTGGGGGATGGATGGTTGTTATCCTTCTGTGTGTTAGAGGCGACCTTTGACCCCTCCATCACTATATAGTGGACCTCATAGTGAACTGTAAGCTGACCTTTCAGATCACTGCTTTCCACTCGCTGTTGCTCATGTGACTCCGTCTCCCTGCGTGCTGCCTGCGCAATCTTTGTTATTTCTCATCTCCAAAACATATCCCATGATGCTTTGCCAGGAGAGCTCTACTGGCAAAGCATCATGGGATATATTTACTCGCCTAATGACCATGGATGATCACTACAAACTGGCAGCAGGATAATAAAAGTGAACATATTTTGCCGGCAGGTTTCTACATTTTAAGTTAATTTAGGCATTAATAAACTGTTTCAGAGGAGTGGTCATAGCGCTCTGCATCAGCAGTCTGTGTCTGTCTCCCTGCCAGCTCCCAGATCAGCTTCTCTGATTGGTTGATGCGGCGCGTCAAGCAGATAAAGTTCAATGTTTCCAGCAGCTGCTGCTTGTGAAGCGCGTCACAAGCCTCAGATGCTCAGACGCGCGTGCGTCGCTGCTCCTGCTGCTCTAGACACTGCAGGACCTTTTGCTGCACCTTGATGTGCTTCAACCATTGAGTTTGCATGGAAACCAGCTGCTTCTGCTGCCTCTAGCGCGTGCAGCCTGAATGTAACATTAGAGGGAATTGCTGCCAGCTTGGCCATTTAAGGCTTTATATGTGAGAAGGAGGATTTTAAATTCTATTCTAGATTTAACAGGAAGCCAATGAAGAAAACTAGGATAGGAGAGATATGATCTCTCTTTTTAATTTTCATCAGAACTCTGGCTGCAGCATTTTGGATCAGCTGAAGGCTTTTAACTACAGTTAGTGGACTTCCTGATAGTTAAAGAGTAAATCTGATCTCCAACCATCCAGATCTTGGTCCCTCACACAGCCATAATTTCTGCTAAAAGCTCCTCGGTCCCAGAATAAAGACACCTGTCCACATCCTCAAAGAGTCAGACTCCAAACTAAAACGTTTCTGAGACCAAAGAGTTGCTGAAGGACAAAGGGAGAACATGATGGACCTGCACCAGGCTGGGAAGACAGGATCTAAACCAGGAAGCAGGTTGGAGTGAAGATATCAACCACTGATGGTCTTCCTCCAAAATGATCAGGAGAGCTTAGAGAACAGCAGATGGATGAGCTGCAACCAAAGGAATAATAGGTCAGAAAAAATCCCCGGGTCCTGCAGGGCCAGGTGTGTCCCCCCCCTGAATGTGTCCAGGCCCGTCTGATGCTCACCAGGAGGCAGATGGAGGATCCAGAGGAGGGTTGGGAGAACATCATGTGGTCAGGAGGAACCAAGATCAAACTTTCTGGCCCAAACAGAACTTGATGCTTTTGGAGGAAGAAGAATGTTGAGCTGCATCCTAAGAACACCTCACCTGCTGTGAAGCATGGGTGTGGAAGCATCATGCTGTGGGCTGATTGGGACAGCAAGACAGATCCGTGAATGAACACCGATCAAAACGAACAGAGATTTTAGGCCCTAACCTCCTTCCTTCACTGAGAAAATTGAAGATTGAAGGTGGCTGGGTCTTCCAGCACGACGATGATCTAAAGACATTGCTTCGCCAATCAGGGAGGGGCCCCGTTAAAAGCATTTCAAGGGTCTGAAGCGGCCCAGCCGGTCTCCAGACCTCAACCCCATAGACAACTCTGAAAGCTGATTGGGTGTTTAACCTTTAGCTCTTCTTAAACATCGTTATCGTCTCCAGCTTCTGGTTCTGGGTTTTTCCAGGATGTACTTCCTGTAGTACTCCTGCCCCAGTACTATAACCTCTGTGTACTGCTAGTATTCCTCCTTTTTGCTGTGCATTCAGTCCCTCTGGATGCTGACGTCTGCTTTCAGGAAATGTTACTGTTATAGATCTATAGATGGATCCAACATCCAACCGTTGGCATCAGATTTGTCCTCCAGACACTTCGTCTGAAAGGACCGGACTGTTTTTCTGCTCATCTGTCCTTTTTTCTGGTCTCTAGCTTCTAGCTCTGCTCATTGCAGCTGTTGTCATAGCAACAACATCAAATCCTCATCAGTAGATGTCTTTGGAAAAAAAATTATATAAATTTGGATTATTTCAGCATCCGTATGTGAACCACTCATTCTGCTGTCGCCATGACGATGATGTTAAAGCAGTTCTCTCCCCATCCTTCGCTACTGTGGAGCCCTATCCTGCTGTTGCGGGGCCCCATCCTTCACTGTTGCGGGGCCCCATCCTTCACTGTTGCGGGGCCCCATCCTTCACTGTTGCGGGGCCCCATCCTCTGCTGCTGCGGGGCCCCATCCTCTGCTGCTGCGGGGCCCCATCCTTCGTTGCTGCGGGGCCCCATCCTCTGCTGCCTACCAACTGTCTTTGTTTGTCATCAGTGTAGAGACTAAAGTGGGAACCATCCAGGCTCGGTGTTTTAGATCCAGATGTCAGCTGGATTGCGCTCTATTATCAGAGCTCCTGATCTCTCTGTTCATCTTGTTCAAGGCAGTCGGCCCGTTAGAACCACAACCAGAACCAAGTTGGTTGAATCCACTTGATCTGGTGGTGCACAGTAAACTAATGATCCAAACCAGTCTGATTAGTATCTAGTATAGGGTTATTCCTTTTAATCTGGATCAAAGTGTTTTATAGTCAGTTTACTGAGGAGCGATTTTCTGATTTTCATTTTTCATCTTTTTCTAAATTTTAGCTAAATCCCAACGACAACAAGAAGCTTCCTGTTTCTAAGAAAAGTCCCAGATCAGTTTGGCCCAATCCCTTCAAAACAATCTAAACACAGCCGAGCACATTGAGTTTCTTTACACTCCTATCTTCTTCTGTAGAGTCGGCCATGTTGGAAGGAGCGCAGAGCAGGCACTCAAAGCTCCTTCTTAACCAAACTCTGTCTAAACAACAAACATTTAGCTCAAAAATGGATCCTTTCCAGCTGCTGGATCATTGATTAAACCTAAACAGTGCTCCGCCCGGCTCTCTGGCCAATCAAACGTTTCTCCTTCAGCTGATCTCATCCTACTTTACTCCACTTAGTCAACAGAAACTGAAGGATTTTATTTAAAAAATAATTTAATAATTTGCTTCATAATAAATCATATGAGAACCACCACTGGTTCCATTGCTGGTTTCTTCTTCTTTAGTCTAATTTAGGCAGGATCCAGGGTTTGCATTTAATTTAATGTTAGAACCTTAAATATACAGTCATATGTTTATATTACTATTTTTTTATGTATTTATTACTGTTTTCAAGGCTGCACTTTAAAAACTGAAATTGTCTAGAGCTTTTTTAAATGAAATTTATTTTGTTTACACTCGTGTACAAAATGACAAAAAAAATCTAATTTAGACCTGATCCCTGAGCAGCTGATTAACTTCAGGCTTATAATGATGAAACTAATAGCTTATCATAACAGGTTTAATAAATAGGTTTGAACTTCCCTAAATATTGATTTTTACTCTGAATTGAAATAAAGTTTTTGGTCCTCTGTGGACCAGAACTTGGACTTGTGCGTGGGACGGACTTGCAGAGACGTGCTTGACCCGATCTCTCCTCCCAGAGTCATTTTTTTCCTGTCATTTAGGATTGAAAGTTGCTGTTTTTATTAAATGAAGAGGGATTGCTGCCATGACATCACTGAACTGCTTTCAATGATCCCAAAGTTGTTCTTTAAATTTTCTCTCCCGCTGAAAATAACCCGTGTTTTTCAAACATGGTCGACTCGCTAACAGTTAGCTGTGGCTCCCTTCCCATTGGCTAATAAAGCTGGTCTATCCCCTCGCTAGAAGCTGTGTGGCCTCTGACCCCCCGCAGCTCCATGTCTGGTGACATCATCACACTGGGTTAGCGTTGATGATGTCAGAAGATGACAGAAATCAGGAACCGACATCAGGGATGTAAACAATGGAGAGCTACTACAAGGCAGGACTTTCCTTCCAGACTGACAATGATTGTTTTCTACTTTCGTCTACTTTGGATCGCTGATAAAATGAAAAATAATAGCAAATATGGGGAATAATATGTTGACACTCCAGATGAGATTCAATCCTTCAGAAACGGGTGCAATACAGGTTGTCAGTGTGGAGTTGCTATATGATGACGTCATAAGAAGGGGCGGGGCCCCAAGCAGATCTGGTTCCTACGCTGGTTCTGTTCAGAACCTTCCAACCTGACGGTGTTGAGACAGAAACGGCTTTCAGATCAAACATTTTGAAGGATTCCAGCGTTGTTCTCAGGTCGCTGTTCAGGATGATCCCTCTGCTCCTCTGGGTCTGCAGGTTCGTCCTGTTTAAACATCAGCTGAGGGTGTGTTGTTAAAGGAGCAGAGGCAGCTTTAGACGTCGCCCCCTCTGGCAGCATGTGGAAGCAATAAGAGTGGTTCGTGGAGGAAGAGAAAAGGCCCCCAGGCTGCTGCAGCAGCAGCTTCTATTTGGAGGAGAAATTTCCTCTGAGGTGAGAAAGATGTAACAGTCTGGTTCTGCCAACGGCTTCCCAAGGGGAGGGGTTAAAGGCAGAGAGGGAATTTCTCAGATGTGAGATCAATAAACTTCAGTTATTATTATTATTATTATTATTATTGTTATTAAAGCTGCCCCAATATTCAGGCTCTATTTCGGGTTTGTTATGCAGAGATCAGGTGGAGATGGTTTCCTCCTGTTTGGGAGCTCTGAGCAGCTCTGAGCAGCTCGGCTGCAGTCTGAATAGAAACTGGGTCAATAAAACAGAAGCTGCTGCCGCCGTCCTGAGCAGATGGTGCTGGGCTGTCTAATCTGCCTCCTGTGGATCTGTGTCATCGGAGCTCAGGCTGATGATGGTGGGATTCGGCTCCATCAGAAGGAACCGAGCCTGAAGATCCGTCAGCTCCGTCCTCTCATGACGTTCCTGTTGGTTTTAGGTGCCTTTGGTCGACGGCTGTAAAGGTTCAGCAGTTTAAACCTTCGTTTTCACTGCAGCCTTTCAGCTGCTGCTTTTTAAACCTTTGTTTTATTAATAAGGTTCAGTCTGTTTGTCTCAGATCTACCGACTCTGATGAAGCTCACAGGCTGATGGCTCACAGCTAACTGCTAATGATGCTAATGCTGCAGCAACTCATAATCCCATCGTAAGAGATAACTAATATTTAAATTAAAACTTTATTTATAAAGCACCTAAATGATTATTGAGATTAATAAATCAAAATAATTTGGGAATGGTTACCCAGAGTAACGAGGCCCAGACTCTAAAAGAAAAAACAATTTATAGCCGCAAATATAAACAGAAAATCTAAAAAAAAAAAAAAAGAAAACTTAATTTAAGTAATCCAACAAAGTTAAAAACAATCCACTGGACTTTGTTTCCAAGTTTGAAGACGTTTCTCTTCCATCCAGGAAGCTTTTTCAATTCGAAATGTCAGAAATAGCGTTGAGTTCCAGGCTTTATACTAGGGGTGTAAAAAATAATCGTTTTGTATTTTGTTTTTTATCCATTTGCTCCTGGACGTAATTCTACTCCCGTGCTGCGGTGGCGCTAAACCTATTTTGCCCCCTACCTTGCTTCCTGGTTATACTCTTACAGCAGTGTGTCGCAGTGAGCTTGACACAGACATTTTTGATTTATGCTCATGCTCTGTGCTACACACTGTGGGTCTAGATACGGCCGAGGCGGAGAGGAAGTGGGGGGCGAGTTTGTGCGACAACGGAGGGACATGAGGGCCAAAAAGAGCGGAGATCCTGGTGGAAAAAAGGGTCTCAGCGTTCTCGCGCACCTCTCTCTTCTAGCGGGTCAAACTTCACGAGTAATTTTCCGCAATTTCAGTCATAAATACAAAACAAGCCGGCCTCCTGTCTGTGGCACTGTTTGCGGTCAGTTACAATTTAGGAGAGGTGCAGCGGAGCGTCTGTGGGGGGGCGGGGACATCTGGAGCCGAGGTGTTGTATTGAATTGCACTCATTGCACTGATTCAGTGCAGTATTTTTTGATGCGAGGCCTTTCAGAATCTATAACGTAGCTGTATTATTATTTTTCAGTGAATGAGGTGTTAATAGGAATAGGTGGAGTGCAACTTTTCTACTTCTGCTATTTGTTGTTGTTTCTCAAATAAAATGCATAACGATATTACAGCTTTCATTGATTTATTTCAAATTTGAAACATTGTCTAGCCTGTAAGGTGGAAAAAAAAATAGAACTGATTAATCGAATCGTATTGTGGTGTTTTCTTGAGTATTGAAAATACTCGAATCGTTGGGTTAGGAAATCGATACTGAATCGAATCGCCATGATGGATGTGATTTACACCCCTACTTTATCCAGTAGCCCAACAAAGCCTTGTTTTTGTTTAGAAAACATGCAAATAGAAACGAATGAATGGGTCCACCCCTTGGAATGGGGGTCGTTTGGCTTCTTTGTTAGCCTGCAATGCCCCATACCTGTCTATGTCTCTGAAAGGGGGGTCGTTAAAGGGAATTGTTGGTCTGGCTCAATAGGTGAGGTCTTCTGTTCTCCTGTAAAGGGGTTGCAATGATAGAGGGAAGGAATCAACTCTATCGCTGCATTGTAGGTTTTTGCTCTATTTAAGGTTGGTTTTTCTTTCTTAACATAGATGGCTTCCTTCACGCACCTCTCATACCACCTGTCTTCTTTGTCCAAAATGTGAACATTCTGGTCCTCAAATGAATGTCCTTTGTCACTGCATTGAACTGCAGACATCACTGCGCTCAGATTAGTTCTGGAGGTTTGGTCTGTAGGATGAACTGGTCTCTGTTTAAGGATCTGTTTGGTTTGAAATGTTCTGTGATTTAGTG
>NW_015150642.1:466002-470323 GCF_000732505.1 Cyprinodon variegatus | reverse complement strand
TCCATTTGCTCGTAATTCTCCCTCCCGTGCTGCGGTGGCATTTTGCCCCCTACCTCGCTTCCTGGTTATACTCTTACAGCAGTGTGTTGCAGCAAGCTTGACACAGACATTTTTAAATTATGCTCAGTATTGAAGCGTGGTCTGTGCTACACACTGTGGGTCTAGATACGGCCGAGGCGGTGAGGGAGTGGGGGGCGAGTTTAGTCCGAAAACGGAGTGACATGAGGGCCAAAAAGAGCTGAGATTCAGGAGGAAAAAGGGTCCCAGCGTTCTCGCGCACCTCGCTCTTCTAGCGGGTCAAACTTCACGAGTCATTTTCCGCAATTTCAGTCATAAAAACAAAACAAGCCGGCCTCCTGTCTGCGGCACTGTTTGCGGTCAGTTACAGTTTGGGAGAGGAGCCGCGGAGCGCCTGTGGGGGGGCAGGGACGTCTGGAATTGAATTGCACTCATTACTCTGATTTTGTGCAGTATTTTTTTTATGCGAGGCCTTTCAGAATCTATAATGTAGTTGTATTATTATTTTTCAGTGAATGAGGTGTTAATAGGAATAGGTGGAGTGCAACTTTTCTACTTCTGTTATTTGGTGTTGTTTCTCAAAAACAATGCATAACGATATTACAGCTTTCATTGATTTATTTCAAATTTGAAACATTGTCTAGCCTGTAAGGTAAAAAAAAAAAAAAGTAATTAATCGAATCGTATCATAGTGTATTCTTGAGTATCAAAAATACTCGAATCGTTGGGTTACGAAATCGATACTGAATCGAATTGCCGTGATGGATGTGATTTACACCCCTACTTCATCCAGTAGCCCAACAAAAAGTTGTTTTTGTTTAGAAAACATGCAAATAGAAACGAATGAACGGGTCCACCCCTTGGAATGGGGGTCGTTTAGCTTCTCTGTTAGCCTGCAATGCCCCATACCTCTCTATGTCTCTGAAAGGGGGTCGTTAAAGGGAATTGTTGGTCTGGCTGAATAGATGAGGTCTTCTGCTCTCCTGTAAAGGGGTTGAGGTTGCAATGATAGTGGGAAGGAATCAACTCTATCACTGCATTGTAGGTTTTTGCTCTATTTAAGGTTGGTTTTTCTTTCTTAACATAGATGGCTTCCTTCACGCACCTCTCAAACCACCTGTCTTCTTTGTCCAAAATGTGAACATTCTGGTCCTCAAATGAATGTCCTTTGTCACTGCATTGAACTGCAGACACCACTGCGCTCAGATTAGTTCTGGAGGTTTGGTCTTTAGGATGAACTGGTCTCTGTTTAAGGGGCTGTTTGGTTTGAAATGTTCTGGGATTTTGTGTTTGGAGAAAATCCTCATGACTTTTTTAGAGACTCCAGCAACATCTGGGATGGAGATGTTTTTACATTTAATCTTCTCGTCGTTATGTTCTGCTGCGCGTCTTTTGGATTTCATTGCTGATTTGACTATTATACATTAAATCATTAAACATTCAACTGTTTATTCTTAGAGGTGATGGACATAAATAGATTTATTTATATATTTTTTGCCTCTTAAATGTTTTTATTTTCCAAATCTCTTTAAAAATGTTTTACCAAAAGTATCTCTTTTTAAATGAATCAGTTAATCAAAACTAATCAATAGATTAGTCAAAAACAATCCACTGGACTTCCAAGTTTGAAGATGTTTCTCTTCCATCCAGGAAACTTTCTCAATTCGAAATGGCAGAAATAGTGTTGAGATCCAGGTTTTATCCATTAGCCCAACAAAGCCTTGTTTTAGTTTAGAAAACATGCAAATTTAAACTGGAAAACCAGCTCCACCCCTTAATAATGGGATTCTTTGAGGTTGTTATTGGCCTGCGATACCAGATACTGGCCCATTCCTCGTCATTAAGAGTGATTCATGGCCTGGCTGAACAGGTGAGATGTTTTCTCTCCCCTGCATATCGATGGGGAGGGGATGGTATTGGGAACTCTATCACTGCGTTGTATTTATCAAATCTTTATTCCGCCTGATTGGCTGGAAACTGGCTGCGCTAAAAGCTTGTTGGTCTGTTGGTGTTTTTCTGTGTTTGTTTATATCCAGTGGCGGTTCTAGACCAAATGTACCAGGGGGCCAGGAGGGGGCCAGCGTTGTTTTCAAGGGGTACAGAAAAGCATGAAATAAAGAACAGAAATAAATTAAGAGCTGCGTAAAGTAAAATTTCCCTTCAATTAGGTTTAATTAAACTTATATTTCTTATTAGGATAACATACATTCAGGATTTCGCGATTTTATATATTTTTCACTTAATTTATGTAAAAATTACAGTTTTTTTTATAAAATCTGAATGAGAACTCAAGAAAAGCTGATAAATTCACCTGTAGAAAGTAGAGTATTAAAAATAAAACATTTAGTAGATAAAACTGGGATCCTATCTCCATATCACTGAAACCTTATTATCACCTTATTGTTTCTGAATTATTAGTAAAACAGAATTTGTAAAGAAAAAAAAAAGTAACAAAGTATTATGTCTTCAGTGCAGGGGCCATAACAGGGGCCAGGACATGAGCTACAGGGGCACTGGCCCCCGTTGGCCCCTGTCTAGAACCGCCCATGTTTATTTCCGTACGGTTCTGGTGGAAAAGTGATGTTTCATCAGTAATCGCTGCGTTTTATTGATAAATGTTGGTGGAAACGTTCTGAAGGTGGAATAGGCTGAACTTTGCAGCATGCTAGCTCTGATGGTTTCCCTTTAACTACCGTTTCCTGTTAAAAATCTCGGTGGAGGAAGCATCATGCTGTGGGCTACGGGTGTTTAGCTGGAACCGTTAATGAGGCCAAGTTCTGACCCAGAACGGAGACCTCAGACAGAACCTCTTGGGTCGCCTGAGGACAGACACAGGAACTGCTGAAGCCATAGCGGGTCAGTAGTCCAGGCAAGGCGCGGCGTTCTGACGGAGGTTCTGTCCTGACGGCGTGCGGGGAGGAGCTCCTCCTGCAGCCAGATGTTTCCTGCTCTTCTCCTGGGTTCCCTTTGAGGTTAAAAGCTTCAGATCCTGGTTGGTTAGAGGAAGAGGAGGCTCAGAAACAGCTGATCTGGGTGCTGAGAGGCGGAGAGAGAAAGTGAAAGAGAGTGAGCGTGCATCGTGTTCACGCTGAGGGGAAGTGAGCGTCGGCCGGCCCTTCTTCCTCCCTCCCCATCTTCCTCTTTCTCAGCCCTCCTCTCTCTCTCTCTCTCTCTCAGCTGCAGTTAAAATGTCGGCAGTGTAGCTCTTCCTCTGCCTTCTCCTCCTCACTCTCATCTGTCTTTTCTCACCACAAGAGGAAACATTTTTCCTGGTCGTGTTTCGGTCTGTGAGGCTTGATGGATGCCTGCTAGCTGAGCGAGGACTTTTCTACGGAGCCGTTCCTCCGTGGTTTCCTGGGCCGCAGGGAAAGGTAATCCGCCCATAAATCCTTGCAGATTGAGCTGCGTCAGTGTGTGAGCAGGCAGCAGCTGTGAGGTGGTATCAGAGCGGGGGGGTTCCTCCTCGTTGGCGAGGCGTGGACGTGTTTGCATGTAGGAGAAAAAATGACTGCAGCTCCTTTGAAAGCTTCCTCTACGCCTCTTTTACGGAGTCTCCCTGAGAAACGGCGCTCTGGGTTCAGCAAATGTTTGAGCTGCTCCCCGAGCAGACCAGAGGCTGCTCAGCCCAACATGGCCGCCGGCTGCGGACGCAGTATTGATTGCATTATCTGCCGTCAGATGAATCAGCTCTGAGAGGCCAGACGTCGGTCATGTGACTCGTTCCAAAGGTTGGGCTGGCAGAGTTTCTGTCTTCCCACTCTTCTCTGCTCTGGTTGCGTAATGTTCCTCTGAGGAGGGAGAAAAGGGCGTTTTTAGAGTTACTCATTGATTGGACGCCGTCAGCGAGCCTCAGGGAGTATAGAGAACAGATTCTCCTCCTGGGAACAAACAGACAGCTGCTCTCTGTCACATCAGAGGAACCAAGAAAACCGCAATCAATCCCTTTGAGAGGATCCAGATTACCAGATGCACTTGAATGCACCATGAAATCCCAGCTCTCTAGAGGCAGCTGGATTTGGACCTGGTTCTGTTTACGTTTAGTTTACTGACTGGAAGCTCTGCTTCAGTCCACCTTCATTCCTCTCCTGCAGCAGAAATCTATGAGGAACCACAGCGTTCCCCACAGAACGCCGCCTTCTCTGCTCCTACGGTTCCATTCAGACATCAGCTGAGGCTCAGAAACCAGTTAAAGGAAAAGTCTGCTCATATTCTGAAAGTCCTTTAATATTAAATTATTACATCCTGTTCAATAAATGATCAGTGTTTTTAACCCCTAGAACCCTACGGACCCACCGGTGGGTCC
>NW_015150642.1:463394-464626 GCF_000732505.1 Cyprinodon variegatus | reverse complement strand
GCCTAGGACCTAAAGAACCCAAACGGCCCTCGTTCCAAAGAGGTGGACCCGTTCGTCCGATTCAGTTTGCATGTTTTCTAAACAAAATCAAGGCTTTGTTCTAACCTTGTTCTAATGAAGCGACTGACTGGCAGGAATCAGACCAATGAACGCGGTTCATCAGCGTTTATAAACGTAGACTTACTTCTGGATCTTCCTCAGATCCTGGCCTCTGCTCTAACCTGCTCTACGCTGCCCTCTATAGTCAGCCATGGTGTTGGGTCCAGTGGCGCTGCGTTCCACACGTTAAGCTCCGCCTGCTGGCCGTCTGCAGGTCCACACACTGCTTCTCATTTTTCTCTATTTTATTTATTTAACACTGTAGGAATAGAACTTCTTCACACACTGATTCTCTTTTTAACAGATATCACACTGCGCACATTGAACCTTTTGTCGGCTTGTTTCATCATATCCACAAAGTCTTCATCCTCAAACAGACTTCCCTTCCTTCCTGTACCTCTGATCTAGCTGTGGTGTCACTATGTCAGGAATCTAGTTGGGAGGAAGAAATTGAAACGATTAATATCCACAGTATCAGTAGAACATCTTCTACGACAGAGAGACAGACAGATACAGGCACATTCGTCAATGGCCAATACATTTCATCTGGTCTTAGTCTCTGTAACAAAAATCATTTTTTATTTTTGTCATATTTTTATGTTCTGGAAACTATTTTTGTGTGTTATCGTCTCTCTGGTAACACTGGTGTGTGGAGAATTTTTATTCTGTACACTGTGATATATATCCTAAAAAGAGAAGCAGTGTGTGGAGAATTTTTATTATTTACAAAAAAAAAGTGACTAAAATGACTAACTTTGACTAAGACTAAAATAGATTTTGTCTTTGTGACTAAGACTTAATTAAAAAAAGCTGACAAAATTAACACTGGTTCCAACACTACTTTAGTCCTGATCATGGGTAGGATGTGAGCTTGACTAGAGGTGGAAATTTCATCAGGAAGACATTAGATCATTTTAGCGACAATATTATTCATAGTTTCATAGTTCAATTCAAGCAATCATAAAGTCTGATGCTACGTTCAGACCGAACGCCATCAAAGGAGCTTCTGCTGCTTCATCTCTGATCCACATTAAGGTCAGCATCCAGTAAAGTGTGTCCAGATGCGTCTGATGCTTCTGCTGCTCCTGTGTTCAATGCCAGAGAGCAGCTTTGCTATATTTGCTGTGATCAGC
>NW_015150642.1:457738-461923 GCF_000732505.1 Cyprinodon variegatus | reverse complement strand
CAGCTTCTCTGATTGGTTGATGCGGCGCATCCAGCAGCTAAAGTTCCATTTTTCCAACTCCAGCAGCTGCTGCTTGTGGAATTATGAACATTTGAGGGACGTTTCTGGGGTAAAACAGGGCGATTAATTGGTCCTGTTTTAGTAAAGGCCGTAGCATTGCTAGCTAAAAACCTGGTCGTCATGTCTGAACTCCTGCTGCTCCTCCCTCTGATCCATCCTGAAAGTCCAGGATTCATCTGTTCTCCTTCCTTCTGGTTTCATGTTCTCTATTTGATGAAACTGTCTCATCTTCTTCATCATCGCCTGTTTAGAAGGAGAAAAGTTTCCCTGTTATAAAGAAGCTGCTGTTTGTGTTTTCAGGTGTTTAAGCCTCTGGTTGGGAAGGACCTGCTGTCTTCAGTAACGGCTGTGGAGTTCTTATTGGACCGACAGCTGGACTTTGTCTGCGACCAGTCAGCCTGCAAACCGTACCAGGTAATAAAAACACGGCAGTAAAAGTCTGAACTATGCAAACTAGATTTCATTCATTTTGGTATCAGAAGAAGCAAAGACTTTGGAGACTCAAGCAGCTGCTGTGGTTAACACCAGAGGAATAACACCTTTAAACCGTGCTTGCTTCATTTTATTAGATTAAAAACAAAGCAAACTAATAAAACACTGTTTTTTTCCGGTTTTTGCGATTAAATTAAAGAAAAGCTTAATATTAAAATCTCCGACCAGAGTTTTTATCACTATATGATAAAAGTGATCAAGCAGCTGCAATAGGCCAACATTAATTTAATTTACTTGTTCAAACCCTTTTAGTCGTATTTACCCTGTTTTCAGTTTTTCCAACGTTTTTTTTTTTACAAACTTTTACAAACCTGCTGGGAACGATTTTTACCTGCAGCCACTCTGCTAATCACTGCTCACATTCAAACAACCTTGATTGTTACTTATTCCAATAAAATTATTTTTGTTCAGCTTTAACAGAAAAACAGTGAATTTTTTTTTGTTGCAATCTCATCTTAATAAACAGAAAACTATAAGAATGAACCGGACCCCGGTTTTTCTTCCTTTGCCTGATTATTATTTATTGATGTATTTTACACCAAATAAACATTTTAGAAATAAAAAAATCAATAGATCGAGTTCTGAAAAACAACCTGAAATAAACAAAGACAGTTTCAGACCTGCAGGTTTAATTCAGAACAATCTTCTGTTTTGCTTCCAACATGTAAACTTTGTTTAACGCTTAAAGTGACTGGGGTTAACGAGCGGGTAGAAAGCAGGAAGTAAAGGTGAGGGAAGAGGTGGGGCTAACGATCGGGTAGAAAGCAGGAAGTAAAGGTGAGGGAGGAGGTGGGGTTAACGAGCGGGTAGAAAGCAGGAAGTAAAGGTGAGGGAGGAGGTGGGGTTAACGAGCGGGTAGAAAGCAGGAAGTAAAGGTGAGGGAGGAGGTGGGGCTAACGAGCGCGTAGAAAGCAGGAAGTAAAGGTGAGGGAGGGGGTGAGGTTAACGAGCGGGTAGAAAGCAGGAAGTAAAGGTGAGGAAGGGGGTGGGGTTAACAAGCGGGTAGAAAGCAGGAAGTAAAGGTGAGGGAGGAGGTGGGGCTAACGAGCGGGTAGAAAGCAGGAAGTAAAGGTGAGGAAGGGGGTGGGGTTAACAAGCGGGTAGAAAGCAGGAAGTAAAGGTGAGGAAGGGGGTGAGGCTAACGAGCGGGTAGAAAGCAGGAAGCAAAGGTGAGGGAGGGGGTGAGGTTAACGAGCGGGTAGAAAGCAGGAAGCAAAGGTGAGGGAGGGGGTGGGGCTTGATGGTGAAGATTCTCAGTCATCCATGTCATTGTGATTCCAAAATAAGTTACAAAACAATCCACTGGACTTTGTTTCCAAGTTTGAAGATGTTTCTCTTCTCATCCAGGAAACGTTTTCAGTTAAAAATGTCAGAAATAGCGTTCCAGGATTTATCCAGCAGCCCAACAAAGCCTGGTTTTGGTTTAGAAAACATGCAAATAGAAACGGATGAACGGGTCCACCCCTTTGGAATGGAGGTTCATCCGTTTCAATTCGCATGGGGTGGAATGTCGTTTGGCTTCTTTTGAGAACAGAGAAATTTGGTTTATTACTGCTTTAGTCAGATTGAAGTTATATCTGGGACCATTTCCTTCATTCAACCAACAACTTTATCCACTTTTGGAAAGTTTCGACTTTATCTTGTCTCTGTACCATCACTGCTCCTGCAGCTAGTTTCTGAGAAACGGGAAAAATGTTTACAGAGAACAAGAAAAATAAGAGCTTTTTATGAAAGCAAAGTTTTATTTATTTATTTATTTTTTAGCATTTAAAATCAGAAATGTTTATCTGGTTCCAGAGCCTGTAATTAGCAGAGGACTCTATGAAAAGACGCTTTAAAATTCAGCTGGGTTAAAAGCAGAACTCACAATATACTCCAGCGAGATTCTGACACAGGAATCAGGTAAAATATGTTGCTTTATTAATTTGATACGAAAGTAAAAATATCCAACCAAGATTGTGATTTATAAAAAATCACAATACCATATTAGCAATACCAAGAATTAATAGTTAATTCAGTATAAACAGATCAATAACCAAAAATCCTTTAAAACCAATTAATAAGTTGGACTCAAAAAAACTCAATTTATGTTAGCAAAAAAATGTTTTTTATTTTTAATAATAATGTCCACAAAGCAGTTCCATATCCTCCGAACTCAAAGCAAAGTCCTGAAAGTTTTAAAGTCCAAAGTCCAAAATGAAAAATCCAAACTTCACACCCTCCAAAAAAGATAAGAAAAAAGGGTGTTACCCCCAAAAATCCCCCAAAAGAAAAATAAAGTCCAGATCTCACCGGGAGCGTCTTTCTTTCCCCTTGGCGGCGTCTTCTTGCACTGGGCGGCGTCCTCTGGGTGCAAACTCCAATCAGGTTTCTAAAGGCCCGTTCACAACGCTGGGACCAACTTTGATTGCTGTTTTATCTTTGTTCTTTTATTTTTTAACTAGTTTTTAACAGTCAACCAAAACAAACATCCTGCTGCATAGATCTGACAGTGTGCGTCTTCCTCTCCGGTCAAGCCGCGCACGCCAATGTACACGCCCCTTTTTATTCACTAATTTTCTCCACACAAAAAAAACAACAACATTTTATTCCCAAACATCAGTTTCAACCAGTGGAGATTTAAAATAATATTATTAATGAAATAATAACTGTTCTATCTGCACATGTTAATGTACTTATACAAGAAAAGAAAATAGTGGTTATGTTAAGACACTGTTGTCACCTCAGCCTGCAGACGGTGAGCCATAGAAGGCTGAACTTCCAACCCCTGGTGGTGGGTGGGTGTGTGTGTGTGTGTGTGTGCTGGGACAGCTGGGAACGGCTCCCTGTTTTGTACTGGAACACCGTGTTCCTCCCAGTGTCAGCCAGATGGGACGGACACACACAGACGGTTCTGTTCCTGTTCTCTGCAGGAACCGTAGTTCTGCTCGTAGTCCAAATGCTCGGTGTGTGAAACGCATTGATGACCTTTAACCTTCAGGTCAGGATTTCTGGGTTTAATGCAGGAAGATTGAAAGCATGAAGAGCCTGATCCAAGCAGCCAGCCCAGCATTTGACCCAGCAGTCCTTGTTGCTATGGTGATGATGGTTAAACATGTTTGATGTCAGCTGCTCCAGTTTACTATCTAATTTAGTCCAATCCTTTATGGAGATAAATTAGGTCCAATATTATAGAAAGCAAAGTTTAACACGTTGGAGGGGAAATTTGAAGGAAAAACATTTTAAAAAGTGGAATTTTAAAAAAACTTTTTAAAAACAGCTTTTCAGGAAATTATCCGTTTGCAAAAGTTCAACCAATATGTTGTTTTTTTCAGATTATATTAGATGACCTTTTCAAATTTTATTTTATTTTTTCAGATTATTCAATTTTTTTCCCTCACATTTTTATTTTATCTAAAGTTTCCTTCTTAGAAGTGTTCTACATGTCTGGGTGGTCTGCACACCGACCAATAGAAATGCTGTTACTAAGGCCCACTCAGAGCAGACTGGTTTCTATTGGTTCCACACAGACCAATAGAAATGCTGCTCCATTCAGAGGGGAAGCTTCAGTCTCCACCCAATAAATACAGGCCATGTCCGCTCTAACCACTAAATCCCTCCATCACTATATAGAGCGGGGACTATATAGTGAAC
>NW_015150642.1:455429-457170 GCF_000732505.1 Cyprinodon variegatus | reverse complement strand
TACGCTACTTCCAAGAGCTAGCTTTATCAGCTTTGGATTTAAACATAAATCTAGTCTTTTTGAGTTTTATTTTTTACTTTTGTGTTAACATTTTGGTATATAGTGTGTAACCTAAAGAAAGAAACAACTAATATGCAGATAAACATGGTTTAATTAGATTTAGCCAGACTGCTCTGAGTATGTCCCATGATGAAGCTTCAAAAATGTCTCAGAAAAAGTCATAAAACATTTTTTTAAAGATGTGTATTAGCATTCTTTAGAGCGCTAAGGACAGAAACAAGTAATTTTAGTTCCATGATTACATTATTTATGGACACCTGGATGTATATCTGTTTGCGCATGCGCAGGACGGATTGTACTTCCTGACGGATCAGGTGGTGACAGCGACAGCCAATGGCGACAGTGGGCTGTAACAACAAATTACATGATGTTTTGTGAGGAGAGCTCTCCTTGCAAAGCATTCTGGGATATATCTGTTCATCTAGTGACCATGGATGATCACTGCTTTTTAAGTTGCATTGTGGGAAATTTCGAGTCGACTACCTTTCATCCACTAGGTGTTTGGACACTCGTGTAAAAAGGCGTAGACACTAAATAGTGCCCTATACAGTGATGATTCATTCGGACACAGCCACGGTTTGTAAAATGAAATCAGAAAATTTCAAAAATAGGTTTTAATAAAATCAATGGATCAGTGAGATGATTAGAGATGAATGTTAACCAACCTGTGGGTCATGTGTTCCAGGATGAGGTGGACAGTCAGAACCCCGTGTTAAGAGACAACCCACAGCTCCATGAAGAGGTGAAGGGCTGGCTGAAAAACCAGAAGGTGCAGGAAATCTTTATGCAAGGTGGGTTTGATAGTTCTCTCTGGCTCTGAACCATGATGGACGGTTCAGTCTTGAAGCTGTCTGTCCCTCGCAGGTCCTTACTCGCTGAATGGCTACCGTGTGCGTGTGTACAGGCAGGACTCGGCCACCCAGTGGTTCACTGGGATCATCACTCACCACGACCTCTTCAGCAGAAACATGGTTGTCATGAATGACCAGGTAGGAAATTTAGTCTCTGGAAACATTTTTATAACAATCACTTTTTAAAGGTTAATTGCTGGTAAATCCTCATTTCCTGGAAATCACTTTTATGCCTTGTTGTTTCCTAGTTTTAGGGATGCCAGCATCATTTCCTCTCAGATTAAATGTTTTTGGTTGAATGAAATCAATCAGGAAGTCGAGAAGAACAGACATGGAGGGCAGCTGACCGGGGGCCCCTGGCCCCCAAATTTAATCCCACTACATTAAATGTATCACTTTAATTACATGTTTATTCAAATTAATGATTTATTTATCTATGCACTAATTAACAGGTTTGGTCAAATTCTGCCTAAAAATCTGCATTTCATTTATTTCCCCTCTACTGCAAAAGCAAACTGGAATCAGGTCAAACTGACCCTTTATCACTGCCACGCCTCTAAAACATCTCAAAATGATTCGGCCCGTAAAGCAGAATGAAATAATCTGCCAGTGGAATCAGGATTTCTGTTGTTGAACAATTAGATATTATGACCTAAAATAAAATACAGGAGGCATTTTTTTCCTAATTTTGAAAATAAATCATTTCATTTTATTGGTAAATGTTCTTACTCCAGTGGGTTACAGAACAGAACATTCAACAGAATCCAGTCCGGTCTAATCCAGGCCCCTGTATTCCAGGCCAGTATAATCCAACCATCCATCCTCTTATC
>NW_015150642.1:430996-455401 GCF_000732505.1 Cyprinodon variegatus | reverse complement strand
GGGGAATCCCAAGGTGCTGGCCCAAGTGGCTGGGGCCCAGTTGGAGTTACTGGAATCCCTTCTCCAGATCTAAAAAACACATGTAGACTGGTTTGGCAAACTCCCATGCACCCTCCAGAATCCTGCTGAGGGTGTAGAGCTGATCCAGTGTTCCACGGCCAGGACAAAAACCACACTGCTCCTCCTGAATCTCAGATTCGACTCTCAGACGCACCCTCCTTTCCAGAACCCCGGATTAGACCTTACCAGGGAGGCTTAGGAGTGTGAATCCTCTGTAGTTGGAACAAACCCTCCAGTCCCCTTTTTTAAATAGAGCAATCACCACCCCAGTCTGCCAATCTAGGGGAACTGCCCCTGATGTCCACGCATTGTTGCAGAGCTGCGTTAACCAACACAGCCCCACAACATCCAGAGCCCTAAGGTACTCAGGGCGAATCTCATCCACCCCTGAAGCCTCGCCACTGAGGAGCTTTTTAACCACCTCAGTGACTTCAGCAAAGAGATGGGAGGACCCAAGCCGGAGCCCCCAGGCTCTGCTTCCTCAATGGGAGACGTGTTGGTGGGATTAAGGAGGTCTTGGAAGTACTCCTTCCCCCTCCTGAGACGCTGGATTGTGGACCAGCATAACTTCAAAGCCGTACAGAAGTTTTTCTCCATGGCCTCTCCGAACTCTTCCCACGCCTGAGTTTTTGCCCCTTTGACTGCCTGTAAACATTAGTGGTATAATCCATTCCCTTATATTCCAGTCCAATGTAATGCAGGCCTGTAAGATCCAAGCCAGTATAATCCTATCCGATATGATGCAGTACGGTATAATCCATTCTGATATCATGCCGTCTGATATAATCTAGGCCGATATAATCCAGGTCGATGTGATCCAGTCAGGTATAATCCGGTACTCATTCTGATAGCGGAATGGGACGGCCCCTTTCTTATGAACCGTTATTTCCAGGCTAATGTTTGATGTGTTGGTTCTGTGCTGTGGAACTCGCTGTCTGCAGCTGTTATTCTGGCTGACTGTAGGGGGCACCGTAGACCACAGACAGCTGGTTTAACAGCTCACTGTATGTAGAAGCAGAAATCCCAGACGTTCGCTCATCCCCATAGTTTTCCAGGTGTAAAATCAAGGGACCATGCCTCATCTTTCGTGCCTCAGAACAAGGTTCTGAAACGCCAGGGAAGTGTTGCTCCGCCCCTGATTAACAGACTCCAACATGGCTGCTCTGTGTTCAGGTGCTAGAGCCTCAGAATGTGGACCCGTCCATGGTGCAGATGACCTTCCTGGATGATGTGGTACACTCACTGCTAAAAGGAGAAAACATCGGCATCACCTCCAGACGAAGGTCCCGGTCCAGCCAGAACAACTCAGCCCATGTGAGTACTGCTGGTTCCTCCTCCGGTCCTTTCAGGCCGCTGCTGCGTCTCATAATGAGCTCAGTGTGGATCATTTCTTTGCTGCTGCTCTGTTCTGTTTGTTTCTGCCGCTGTCAGGAGACGTGTAGAATTCAGTGGGTTGGTTCTGCTCCACCGCTCATTAACCAAATCTGTCCCTCGTTCATTTCATTTTCTCTCATTTTATTCTTTTGTTTCTCTAAACATTAAAGATGGCTGGAGGGAGACCCGTCGGGACCACTGGAAACACTCAGGTACCCTCAAACCCTCCATTCCTGCATTTCTACACCTTCCAGATTGGCTCCAGGTGCATTCTGGGAGGACAGACTGGACTGAGCTACAGTTAGCGTTAGCTGCAGCCCCTTTCAGATCATCGTTCACCCCCATATGATGAGGTCACCACTGATGTTGGTTGGCATCGTTCTGCTTTTCAGATACTTTAAATTCTAAGAGGACTCTGCACCATCCTCACCATCCTCATCCTCACCATCATCATCCTCGTCATCAGCTGCCTGCTATTGTCAGGTTCTGCTGATTTATCAGAACCGCAGGGGATTAAAGCAGCACACAGTGGGTCCACTTCAACCCTCCCTTCTGTAAAGACCCAGTGAACCTCCCAGGATGGAGCCATGATCTCAAAGGGGCCTTAGATCAGAGCACATCCCTGAAATCCACAGAAACCAGGCGTAGATATTAGCTGTTAGAGTCGTTGCTCCGATTAGCTGGGATAATGATTTGAGTATCAGCATCCACAGTGGGAGAAATAAGTATTGAACAGGCCTCCGTTTTTCTCAGTAAATATATTTCTAGAGGCGATATTTTCACCAGATGTTGGTAACAATCTTTAAATCCATACATTTAAAGAAAAATCAAACCATAGATGTCCAGAAATGAAGTTTTTTACTAATGTAGAAAGACGCAGCGGAAAAATGTATTGTCCTGGATGGAGAAAGGAGCCGCATGC
Source organism: Cyprinodon variegatus (assembly GCF_000732505.1). Lineage (NCBI taxonomy): Eukaryota > Metazoa > Chordata > Actinopteri > Cyprinodontiformes > Cyprinodontidae > Cyprinodon > Cyprinodon variegatus. The sequence continues at coordinate 453,045 of NW_015150642.1, read as the reverse complement.
ATTGCTCAGGTGGGATTTTGGCCCATTCTTCACAGTCTTCCAATCTTGAAGGTTTCATGTTCCTCTGCTATGAACTCTGACCTTTAGTTCTTTCCATAGATTTGGCAGCACTGCTTTTTGCATTGTTTGTTTTCAAATGGTTTGCTGCTGTCTGTTTGGACCTTTCTGAACATGTGCAGCAAACGGACTGATCCAATATGGTGGACAATGTCATTCCCCTTTAATATGTGTGGATCTCATGGATTGTTACTGACATATGGTGAAAATGTCAACAGCGCTTCTGGAGAAATATTTACTGAGAGAAATGGAGGCGTGTTCAGTGCTGATGTCTCCCGCTGTTTCTGCTCTTTTTTTGAAGTCTGCTTCTGTTAAACTTCTAATCTGTTCATTCTGTACTAATCTGATTATTTAAGCCTCTATAGAAATAAATCAGAGCGTGGAGTGTACAGTCATCCTGTTGGCTAGCTCGTTAGCAGCTAATGACCTCCACCTGCCGCTATAACCGGCCTTCAAACAGCAGCAGATGCTCTGAAATGATCTTCATCTTTAAATCTGTGTTTGCTGCCAATAAAAACACTCCTCAGTCGTAGACCGTAGACCTGAGCGCTCTGCATCCTCCATGTTTCCTCTGAGTATGACGTTGGCCCTCTTTGATCCTCGCAGAGTCATTACACACGCGCCCAGGCCAACAGCCCCCGCCCCCTTCTGATGTCATCAGCAGCCAATCCTAAGAGCTCCCAGGGCCCCCAGGCCTCCCCACAGCAGAGCCAGGCCCATCCCATCCAGCAGGCAGTCGGCCAGGCGTACCACTCGACAGGCGGCAGCGGGCGGGAGCCGAGGGAGCAGCGTGGCGCTCGCTCCTCCAGGAGGAAAGGATCGGACAGCAGCGTTCCAGAGGAGGACAAGGACAGGAAGGAGGAACCCGCTGGGCGAGGTGAGAACATGAAGAGGGGCCAGACTTCCTGTCTGTGCTTCTGTAGACCACGGCATCAGTGATGTTTGACCACCATTGACGTTTCTGCAGAACCGAAGGCCAAGATGAAGCCGGCGGCAAACAAGCGCAGGAAAGCTGAGGAAGAGGAGAAGAAGGCGGATCTGAAGAGGCTGAAGGCCGACATGACGTCAGACCTGTCAGAGAGCAGCGACTCAGAGAACCCGCACAAGAGGACCGCCCACTCTTCCTGCTGCTCCTCTTCTTCATCCTCCTCCTCATCTTCTTCCTCCTCCTCTTCCTCCTCTGAGCCCAACTCTGAGAACGAACTAAGGACTCGCAGCAGCGACGGGATCAAAAGTTCCAGAATGGGGGAGGAAGAGACACCGACGTCAAAGGGACTCAAAACGAACGACGCCTCGTCTCTCATCCGCTGCATTTCTCCGTGGGCGGAGCTTCAGGCAGCAGAGGATGTGAAGAAAGGAAAGGAACCGGTACCGATTCTAGCAAACGAAGAGGACGAGCTTGTGGCGCTGACCCAGATCACCCGATCCCCCCTTCTCCCCGACATGACCCAGAGCGGAGCTACGGAGAGCGCCAAGATCAAAGGTAGGTGCTCGGAGAGCCGCCAGTCAGTTCAGGTTCTTGATCTGATTCTCACTCTGTCTGCCTTTCAGCTTCCTCTCCGTCCCGGACGCCATCGCTGGCTCAGCTCCACGGCAGCGCCGTCATCGACATCACAGAAGACGCTCAGGCCACCGTCCACCAGGAGAGCTCGGAGGCGGTGTCGGCACTCCTCGCCTCCCAGAAGGACGAGTCGGTCACCCTCTCTCCTTACCTCCCCCTTAACCCGTCTCCCGTCTCCTCCCCCCCTGTAGCGGCCCCTCCCTCCCCAGCAGAAGGCTGCCGCAGGGTGGAGCTGGACGTCCTCACCAGAGCGCCGGGCGTCCCTTCGCCCAGAAGCAGGCTGGAATTTTCTCCCGCTGAAGCGCTGAGGTGAGTCTGCCGCTTTGACCGGGTTGGGTTGTGCAGGGCGGGGGGGGTTCGCTGATAAACCCAACGTAACCGGATCATCTGTTCTGTTTGTAGGCCCGCCGGGTCCACAGCAGAGAACGCCGCGCCGGTGGACAAGGAGAAGCTTCATCAGCAGCTGCCTGAGCAGCAGCAGCTCCACCACGCTGCTCCTCCATCTTTACCCCCCCCACAACAAGCCGCCCTCCACAGGAGCAGGACCGCCACCCCCCCGGACCCGGCCAAACCCAAGCCGGGCGCCACTCAGGCGGAGCCGCTGCAGCAGAACCCTGCAGACCTCAAAGCTAAGCCCCACCCGGGCCTCCTGGACGTCTCCAAACCCAAACCCAGCACCTCCCCTGAGGTCAGCAAACACAAAGTTCTGATGTTCTCGGACCCGCCCCCGTCCGCCGGCGCCCGCCCGCCCTCTAAAGTGGATGCGGCTGAACCGCCGCGCTCCGGCTTCAAGCCGGTGGCCTCCAGATCGGAGGGGGCGGGGGTCGGCACTAAGAGTCCGCTGATCATCGACAAGAACGAGACGTTCACCGTTTACCGGGACCCGGCGCTGGTCCGCTCGGACGCCGAGAACCCCGCCCCCCCCAGCAGCTCATCCAACCACGTGGCGGCCTACCTGCACCCCCACCTGCACCCGCTGCATCCCCCTCCTCCTCACTCCTCCCACCTCCTCGCCCCCCCTCACTCCTCCCCTCTCCCCCATACTCACCTGCTGCCCCCCGGGATGCTGTCAGCCATGCACCCACCGCCAGGGTCTCTGTTCGGGGGCCACCCGCGGCTGGACTCCCCGGGGGGGCTGGGTCACCTGGCCCTCCCTCACCAGCAACAGTTCCTTCAGGTGTGTCTTCTGACTCCGCCTCTTTCAGCTGTCTGTAGTTGATGATGGATGACCAAAGACCTTCTGTGTTTCAGGGTCATGGCGGGGCGGCGAGTCTGGGCCTGTACCCCATCATCTGGCCCTACCCCAACGGAACGCCACCCCCCTACCCCCCCGGACTCAACCTGCCTCCCACGGCCAAATGGGTCCACTCTGAGAGCCCCATCACTGTGAGCGTCGAGGCGTCCCTGAGGAGGGTAGGTGCCTGACGGTCCAGCAGAACCAGGACCGTCCCTCTGTCCTCTAGCTACTCTGATTGTTCTTAAAGGTCCACTTTCTAAGTGGTTTGGGTCGGTAGCATCAGCGGCCCATGGTGCCGGTCCATCCTGGACCTACAGTACAGACCAAAAGTTTGGACACACCTTTTCATTTAAAGAGTTTTCTTTATTTTCATGACTATGAAAGTTGTAGATTCACACTGAAGGCATCAAAACTATGAATGAACACATGTGAAATTATATACTTAACAAAAAAGTGTGAAACAACTGAAAATATGTCTGATATTCTAGGATCTCAAAGTAGCCACCTTTAGCTTTGATCACTGCTTCGCTCACTCTCAGCATTCTCTTGATGAGCTTCCAGAGGCCGTCACCTGAAATGGTTTTACTTCACAGGTGTCCCCTGTCAGCTTTAATAAGTGGGATTGCTTGCCTTATAAACAGGGTTGGGACAATCAGTCATGTTGTGCAGAAGTCAGTTTGACATACAGCTGATAGTCCTACTGAATAAATTGTTAGTTTGTTTTATGGCAAGAAAAAAGCATCTAAGTAAAGAAGAACGAGCGGCCATCATTACTTTAAGAAATGAAGGTAATTTGGCAAAACTTTGAAAGTGTCTCCAGTTGCAGTCGCAAAAACCATCAAATGCTACGAAGAAACTGACTGACATGAGGAGCGCCCGAGGAAAGGAATACCAAGAGTCACCTATGCTGAAGAGGATAAGTTCATCCGAGTCACCAGCCTTAGAAATGGCAGGTTAACAGCAGCTGAGATTAGAGAGCAGGTCCATGCCACAGAGTTCTAGCAGCAGACACATCTCTAGAACAACTGTTAAGAGGAGACTGTGTGAATCAGGCCTTCGTGGTAGAAGAGCTGCTAGGAAACCACTGCTAAGGCAACAAGCAGAGACACTAGCTTTGGCTAAAGAACACCAGGAACGGACATTGGACCAGAGGAAATCTGGGCTTTGGTCTGATGAGTCCAGATTGGAGATCTTTGGTGAAGGGATGGACTCTACATGCCTGGTTCCCACCGTGAAGCATGGAGGAGGAGGTGTGATGGTGTGGGGATGCTTTGCTGGTGACTCTATTGGGGATTTATTCAAAATTGAAGGCATGCTGAACCAGCATGTCTTCCACAGCATCTTGCAGCGGCATGCTATTCCATCCGGTTTGCGTTTAGTTGGACCATCATTTATTTTCCAGCGGGACAATGAGCCCAAACACACCTCCAGGCTGTGGAAGGGCTATTTGACCTAGAAGGAGAGAGATAGGGTGCTGCCCCAGATGACCTGGCCTCCATAATCATCAGACCTGAACCCAATCCAGATGGTTTGGGGTTAGCTGGACCGCAGAGTGAAGGCAAAAGGGCCAACAGGTGCTAAGCATCTCTGGGAACTCCTTCAGGACTGTTGGAAACCATTTCAGGAGACGGCCTCTGGAAGCTCATCAAGAGAATGCCAAGAGTGAGCGAAGCAGTGATCAAGGCTAAAGGTGGCTACTTTGAAGAAGTTGTTTCACACTTTTTTGTTAAGTATATTATTCCACGTGTTCATTTATAGTTTTGATGCCTTCAGTGTGAATCTACAATTTTCATAGTCATGAAAATAAAGAAAACTCTTTGAATGAGAAGGTGTGTCCAAACTGTTGGTCTGTACTGTAAACGTGAGCTTGGTTTAAGCGTTCCTGTTGAGCTGCTTATGGAGCGTTTGGTTTGTGTCCTGATGGTTGCTTGTCTCCTGCAGAACGCTGCCAGTCCATGGCTGCAGCAGGCTGCTGGCGGTTCTGGTGACGGACTCGGGTTGCTGAACCACATTCCAGTGAGGCCGGCAAGCGCCGACGCCCACCGGCCCTCCTCTAAGATCAGCTCGCACTCCAAGGTCGATGTCCACAAAGAGTAAGTGTGACTGCGGGAGGGAAGAAGAGATGAACACACATTTAAAACAACCTGTTGCTGATATTTGTTAGTCAACATAAACGACAGATGTTAAAGGAGGGAAATGATGATCTGCTCCGTTAGACGCAGCGGTCAGATCACATTCAGCACAGGATCAATAAATAAAAAATACTAATTTTTTTCAAATTGCATTTCAATATTGAACACTTTAAATGTATTTTGTTATTAATGGTTTATTTTACAGAGTTCTGGAATATCTAACATTTGAATTATGATTTCATATGAAATTGATTTCATGACGTTCTTTAGGGATCAAATCCACCTCCTGACCCCCATAGAGGCTACGATCACTCGGCAGCCTGAAGTTTACCCAATTAGATTTTTTTTTGTCCGTATGCGACCTGGATCTGATCTTTATCAGACATTCTGTTCAACACAGATCCCATGTTTTCCAATGTGACCCACTCGGTTATGTGGTCCTGAATCCGATACGACTCTGATCTTTTTAAATGCGACCTGCGTCTGAACGGCCAGGTCGCATTCATCCGACCTGAACATCATTAACCCCCAGATTCCACATCCTCGGTCAGCGCTCTGCCCCGCCCCGCTCACGTATGTGAGTAATTGTCTGTCATGTTAATCAATGAGAGCTGTTCCATATCCACCGCTACCCCTCCGTCCGTCACCGCCAAAATACAGACCCGAGCTATTTTCTGCTCTGGTCCGGTCCGGCCAGCTCAAGATCCACAAATCCAATCGCACCAAACAGGAAAAAGAACAGCGACAAAATCTGGTTTGTCAAATTAAAATATGTAAACGACAGATCGGTAACTAGCAATTAGAGCATAAATCTTCAATGTTCCCAAAAACAGAAACCATATAATGAAATGATTGGATGCAAACCATTGATACTTCAACAGACCAGGAAGCAGATTTCTCATCTCCATCAAATTATTTACTTTATACAGAGAGGCTTAAAAGTTTAATCGAATCCATTCAAAACTTCTAAGAGCGCCTCTCACAACTTCAAAAGAAACTTCTCATTGCAGGCTGGATGAAGAGATGCTGAGTTTGGAGGGAAAGAACAAATACAGTTCATGAGAAACATGATCCTAGTTATCCCTGTTAATCCACAACAGAAAGAATATTTTTGGGCAGAAACTGAACATCTGTTGGATGTCATATTAAATGAAGCGTTCATTTCTGCATGTTTTGCTCCTTTGAATTTAATAACATCGCACACACACACATCTCCTTAAACTCTGAAGAGCAGAGCAGGACAAGAGGAACAGCCGAGGATGTAGGCTTTGCTTTGCTCAGACGGTCTGGAGCGCAGCACGGCGGAGCAGAGCAGTGGCAGGGCGTAGCGGGGCGCAGCACGGCGGGGCGGAGCAGTGACGGAGGATGTGGGATTTCAGGGTAATACTCAACAGTGGTCCCAAATCTGTGTGTTGCTACGCAGAAGCAGGAAGAGAACAACCATGGCGGACGATGATGCGGAGAGCCGTCTTTATTTTCAACCTGTTGAAGCTGTTTGAAAAGAAATGAAAGATCGCTAGCTGCGCTCCAGCGCTAGCGTCCATGTTTACTTTCATAAACCCAGAGCACGCTGGCTACGTGTGACATCATTGCTTCCTCTACAGCCCATGAGGGACAATTTAGCTGTATGAATGCAGCTCACACAGGAGATCACATACAAGTTGCATATGTTTGGAAATTTGGTCGTTCACATTTCACAGAAGAATCGGATTTCACAAAAATATGGGAAATTAGCATCAAGGCCTGCAGTGTGATCACAGCCTTTGAGTCTCGTGACCCTGCAGGGGTCTAAAGCAGCCTGTTTTAGGGGACCTTTGCTGCAGACTGGGTAAATATTGGATTCTGATTGGCTGCTGGGTGTCATTAGGGTCACCTTTAACAATGTGATAGCTATGAATTTCTGGCTGACCTTAGTTAGCTGCCTGCTGGCAACACCTTGTGAGAGAGGGAATCGGCCAATCAGCTGCTTCTACCTAAAAACATTTGATTTTTAACTGTAAAAAAGACAAAAAGGATTTTCTGATTGATTAAATATAGAGTTGGTGGGATAGATCCTGGTGTCTTAGAAGCACCATCAGGGTTTGATCGGCTGCTGTTCCTCTGCGTGCCACCATGTTTGCTCTAACTGCTTTAATCCGTCTGTGTGCAGAGAGGTGGAGAAAAAGGCGTTTGTGGATCCAATCAGGAGCTTAACGTTGGCGCAGATAAAACCGGATCCTGCAGACCGCAGTCGCACCCCGACAGGGAAGGATGTCCTGCTGCAGCGCCTCTACCTGGATCCGCACAGCAAAGCTCGTCTGACCAACACGCAGGTACGAAGCTGCCCTCGCCCTCCAGGCACGCCGTGACATCAGCAGTACTTCCTGTATTCAGGTCCACTCATTTCCTCTGAACCGAAAACATAAAACTCAACTAAAAATTAGAAGAATTTCTGTATTTGCTCTTAATCTGAGCATAAAATTAGATAATCTGCCAAAGGAAGGAGGCCTCCAGATCCAGAAATAAGATGAAATCATATTTCATCTTTCAGCTTAAAATGTAAAACTCTTATTGCTCTTGTAGAAGCGCGTAGAACCTCTGAGAACATTAAGATCCTTTTACTCACATCTTCTGACCAGTTTCAGCCTGACAGAGAAATGATTGGAGGGTGTGAAATGTTCTGCAGACGTTCTGGAGCTCAGAGCTAAACGTAAAGGATGATCCTTGATGTTCTCACGTCTCTCCTTACAGGAGGCGCTTCATGCAGCCGAGCGAAGCGTCAAGTACAAAGAGGAGAATCGTCAGATCCTGAAGGAGAGCATCGAGGTGGCTCCTTTCACCGCTAAGATCCAGCGCGCCGCCGACCCCCCCGGCCTGGACAGGGACAGGGACAGGAACAAAGACCCAGCTTTCCCCGTCCGGGTCCCGGCTCTGGCCTCTCCGAGTCCTAAACCCACCCACCCCCACCCCCACGTCATCAAGGCGGAGAAGAGCAGCTACTTCACAACCATCTCCAACAGCGTGGTGAACGACCCCCCCAGACTGTACCCCTCCAAGGAGCAGAGCTCCTACTACGACAAAGGCTCCCTCTGCGCTCCGGTGGGGGGTGTGGGCATCCAGGGAGCCCAGCCTCTGGCGGGTTACGGCTCCAAGGTGTCTCTCTCCAAGCCCCCCCCTCTCATAAAGCACCAACCAGAGGGAGGGGAGGGGCTAGCGGGGAAGATTACTGAGCAGCTCAGCCAGCAGGCCTCTCTGATCCATCACCAACACCTCAGCAGCTTAGACAGGAGGGACCGCCGCAGCCCCGCCGCCTCCCACACCCCCCCCTCATCCTCCGTGTCCAACCACCATCATCATCATCATCATCATCATCATCAGCAGCAGCTCAGGGCCATGCCGTCCCTGTTCAGAGCCCCCGTCTACCATCCGCCCACGCAGCTCTCCTTAGAACGCAAAGACAACACTGAGCGGGAGAAGGGGGGCTACGGCGGGCGTCTGTCCCCCCCCACCCTCACACCCATCCAGCCCGTTAGCTTAGCCACTGCTAGCACCAAAGCCTCAGTGGAGCAGCAGAAGCCCCCCACCCTGGTGCCAGAACTTAGGGACACCAAACTCCATGGAAGCGCTGCCGCCTCCACAACGGCGCCCCCCGTCAGCGGGGCCCTTCTGACTGACGGGTGGCGGTCCAGAGAGCCCATCCAAGACAGAGGAAGCGTGTTCTGTCGGGACATGGAGGTGACGAGGGGGAAGCCTCAGGCGGCGGTGGCGTCTGTCATTGTGCGACCCACTACGGTCCGGTACGAAGGTCCGGTTAGTTCCACGCCGCCGCCCTCCGCAGGGGGCCGGGTCATCCAGACGCCCTCCATGCAGCGCACTCAGGGCCCAGCAGGGGGCAACGGCCCCAACGCTGTGTGTCGGTCCCCCGTCGTCGTCCCTCCGGCTGCTGACGTTAAAAAGACAGGAAGTTCCTCCGTCTCAGCAGCCGAAGGCGTCGACTCAGGATCCGCCTCTCCAGGGCTGACTCCGCCCCCTGGGGGTCAGCGGCTCGCCGGCTCCTCTCAGCCTTTCTCTCCCTCGTTTGTTCATTTAAAAAAGCACAAGGCTGCTCTGGCTGCGGCCCAGTCCAGAACCAACCCCGCATCCGGGCCAATCGGAGCCGCGTCCTCTCTTCTAGACGCAGTGGAAAAAAACCCCAGCTCCACGCCCCCACCCTCCTCAGACAGCAGCAGCTCTTCGGCCGGGAGTGCCGCCAGTCCGCTGCTCAACGGTCAGTCCTCCGGCCCGGCCCAGCCCAGCAACTACCACAAGCTGAAGAAAGCCTGGCTGACCCGCCACTCCGAGGAGGACAAGACCGCCGCCACGGCCGCCCCCAGCCCCTCCCCCAGAACAGAGAGGCTAATAAGCAGCACCAGCAGCGCCGCCGCCATGTCAGACATGATCAAACCCTGCACCGTCAACCTCAGCGCCTCCACGTCCGGAGACATGGACCTGAGCAAAGATGGTGGCGGAAAAGGCGACAGAGAGCGGAACCAGGAGGGGAAGAACGCAGCATCGGCGGGAGGCGAGGAGAGGAAGTCCTTCTCCAGACGGGGCTACAAACGCTCCTATGACTCCGGCTCAGAGAGCGCCGCCGACGACTCGGACACCAGCGAGAGCAAGATGGAGGGCAGAGCCAAGCGCCAGTCCAAACCCACCTACAAGAAGAAGCAGAACGACATGGCCAAGAGGAAAGGAGAGCAGGAGAAGGAGGAGGAGGACCTGAAGCCCAACGGCATCTTCCGGTCGGCCCGGGAGAAGACCAAGCTGAAGCTGGCCAGCAGCAGTAAGTCTTTCCACCTAGAAACGCAGTGCCTAGATCAGGTTAGCTGATCCATAAGCTCCTCCACCTTCTAAAGTGTCTTCTGATCCTTTAGGGTTGGAAGTCATTCTGGTTGCTTTAGATCTATGCTGATTGAGTTGGAAAAGTTTTAGGGACTTTTTGGAGCGGCTCGTCTCCATGTGGGAATCTACAGCAGCACCTATAGATCTACAGATCTGCTGCATAGATCAACATCTAGTTACAGGGAGACCAGGAAGTCAATGGACGTCTTTACACACATAAAACGCCACATTACAGACAAGACATCATCCTACCTGAGCTTCTATTTGAAGCTGCTTCTGTCTCCTTGAACCCCAGTCGGCCTCAGCAGATGGCCGCTCACACTGAGCCTGGTTCTAATGGAGGTTTCTTCCTGTTCAAAGGGAGTTTTTCCTCTTCACTGTCGCTACAAGCATGCAGAGTGTGAGGGATTGCTGAAGACTCAATGATGACTTTGGTAGCAATAAACTGGTTTTCCTTAGATAGAAAAATTTGAACCAATCTGACTGCATGATCTGGTTGATTTGGATCTATAAAGTGAGACTAAACCTCTGGGAAGGAAGAGATGAACCAGCCGGGCTGCAGGCTTCAGGTTGGTCTGCAGCTGAGCCTGGTTCTAGTTCTAGTTCTAGTTCTGCTAAACTCTGATCGTCACAGGATTTAAACTACGGCTGCAACTAATGATTATTTTGCTAATCGGTTAATCTGTAGATTAGTTTTTCAATTCATAATCGGATACCCAAAGGTTCCTTACTTTTTGTAAAATTAAACCAGATAAAACTAAAACTTTTCCACTTGAGGAGTTCTGGATTATAGAGCAGATTGACAGATGGAAAAGTAAAATTTTTATGTTAAGTGCAAAATGTTTACATATTTTTTACAGTCTTTGTATAATTCTAAAAAAAGAAAAGAAATTTGAAAACAATCCACTGAACTTTAGTTTTTATCTCAGTCAAGCTTAAGAAGCTCCGCCCACATAGATAGGAGGCTGGAAACAGGAGCAATGTCTAAATAGCTTTGGTGGCCAGAAATGGGAACTCCTTGGCAACGGATGACCGAAAACTGTCCAGAGGTATCAGCAAAGTTTAGCTTTAAACCAGGATCTAGTTTCAGTTCAATGAGTTCCTCTCACTCTTTAAAGCCATGTCCTTCCAGCAATGGATACTGGGCTGTATGGCTCCCTAACCCACGCAAGGCATTCTGGGAAAGCTGAAGAGAAATAAAATGAAGACTTCTCAAGAATCACACACATTGCAGCAGTGTTGCCATCTTTCAGTGGGAACATCTCCAGATTGCACCTTTTAACGGAACCCGTTCATTTTATCAGTGCTGTTAGCAGGTTTTCATTTCAGCATCTGTGGGTTCAGCTTATTCAGATAATGAACTATATCAGCATGTATTCCAGCTTTGAGTAATCAGACCACTCGTTTGTCAGTAATACTTTAAGTTCCTCTCATAACTCGTACGCAGGGGCCAGAAGTTTGCCATGTGACAGCCACTGGACCTCCATGTGAAACAATAAGATTTTATGCTCCGCCCCCATTTCTTCACATAAGGATGCAAATAAGATGCATCTCAAAGGTCACGTCTTCACAAAGTTCACTATCCAACATGTGTTCTTTCTTCTTGATGTTGCTGTCGCTTGGGATTGCCACATCTATCACTACTGCCTTCTTCTGCTGTTTGTCGATCAACACGATGTCTGGTTGGTTAGCCATCACCTGTTTGTCAGTCTGGATCTTGAAGTCCCACAGGATCTTAGCTCGGTCATTCTCAACTACCTTAGGAGGTGTCTTCCATTTTGACCTTGGGACTTCCAGCCCATACTCATGGCAGATGTTCCTGTACACTATGACAGCTACCTGGTTGTGGCGTTCCATGTATGCACTTCCTGCCTGCGTTTTACACCCTGCTGTTATGTGCTGTATTGTTTCAGGGGCATCTTTGCACAGTCTGCATCGGGGGTCCTGCCTGGTGTGGTAGACCCTGGCCTCTATTGATCTTGTACTGAACTGCCATGATATATATATATCTATTAGTGCTGTCAAAATTATCGCGTTATTAACGCGTTAACGCGAGGCCATTTTAATGGCGATAATTTTTTTAACGTGAGATTAACGCTATGTGGTTTTATGGTACAATTTTCCAAGTACATCCCGCTGCAGCCTATGTATTTTTTGTATGTCATCGAGAGTATTAAAATGATTTTCAATCAGAAAAAAAATGTGTGATTAAAATGCGATTAATCGCGAGTTAACTTAGGCATTGATGCGATTAATCGCGATTAAAAAAATTTAATCGATTGACAGCACTAATATATATATATATATATATATTGTTGATGGTATTAAGATAATTTCCAAGGGGGGGTCACATGATGCAAATGGCGGGGTAGGCAGCTCATTGCTTGTGCTCCCACAGCTCGGTATCCTTCTGACTATTTTTCAGCAGAACTCGGTGGTTTCAGTGGACGGTCTTCGATGCCTAGACCTAAGAGAGTGAAACCCCCTATATTAGGTGTTCAGCTATCTAGCAACCAAGCTGAAATGGAGGACGACACGCGACTGGGTCATGTCCACGTACACAGTTTGGTGGGAAGAATAACTGCTGAAGTGCTTAAAGGTGTGGAGGCTTCCTTTGACCAGTGATAGACCCACACTTAAATTGTGCAGTTGGAATGAGGGGCATACATAATCCTATTAAGCGTAAAACAATTAAAAGTTTTTTGAAAAAGGAAGATGTTCATATAGCCCTCCTGCAAGAAACACTCCAAGTGAGCACCTGAAGTTGCTTACTTGGAACCTCTCCTTATGGAGAGGTTCCGCCATAAGAAAAGATACTAGTATTAGAGGAATTTCTTTGAATAATCAGGAGCATTAAAGCTTGCTTCATGCTGATGATGTTCTGATGTTTTTTTAGCTCCCCTACATATTCTATCCCTAGATTAACTGAGATAATTCACAATTTTGGCATTTTTTCCGGATACAAAACAAACTTTTCTAAAAGTGAAGCATATGTCGCTCACATACATGTGTCCCAAATATCTCACAGCCGTTCCGCTGGTCTCCAGCAGGGTTGCTTTATCTAGGTATAAGATTTTCGCCGTGCATAAACGATCTGTATACCGTAAATTAAATATTTCCCCTCTCTTGCAAACTATAAAACAGGATAGATGGTGTGCTCTGCCTCTGTCCCTTCTAGGTTGAATTTATTTGATTAAAATGAACATTCTTCCACGCCTCCTGTATTACTTTCAGATGCTGCCAGTTATGTTATGAAAGAAAGTTCTTCAGAATTCAAAAGTGCTATTGTTTTATTTATCTGGTGTAGAAAAAGACCCAGGTTGAGATACAGCTTCTGTTGCCTACCTATTAAGAATGGTGGCTTACCAGCCCCCTCCCTGTTGTATTATTTGTGCGCGGCACAGTTTAAGTTTCTTTTAGAATGGTCCTTGAATAAAATCCTCTTACTGAATTTATTATATACCTCTCCTGGCAAGGTGGCAACATTAGTGAAAGATAAGGTGATTTTAAAGAATATGTTAAACATTTGGCATAAGGTCCGGAATGTGGAGGGGTACAGTAATTGCTTCTCTTTGCTGACTCCCATTCACAACAACCCTGACTTGCATCCTGGGCTGCGGGGTGGCCTTGCTGACTGGAAGGATAAGGGTATCAGAGTCGTTGGGGACATGATCCAGGAAGGCTCAATCCTTACATTTCAACAAGTGAAAAGCAAATGGGGATCACAGATAAAGACTTTATCATATTTCTGCAAGTTCGTAACTTTATTTTGTCTAACTGAAAGGACTAAACGGCTGGCCTTGCAGTATCTCCCATAGAATCCCTATTGCTAAATAGTAGGCAACTTAAATCAGATACTCTTTAATCTTAAAGTAGATAATTCTCTTAAAGTAAAAAGCAAATGGGAATCTGACTTAGGTACAGTAAAGTCTGAGAACTGGGATTCTCTGTGAGGACAGCCCTTTAGGGTCCTGGTGTCTAACTCTGTGTGGAAGAGGCAATTTAAGATTTAGCTTAGGCTTTTTATCACTCCTGTAGACAGACACACATTTAATCCAAACCTTTCAGAGCTCTGTAATAAATGTCAATCTGATACAGCTTCATTTATTCATCGTTTATGGAGCTGATCTCATATCCAACAGATTTGGAGTATAATTATTCGACAGTTAAGTCTGATTTTCAAGTGTCATCTACATCCGAGTGTAAGGGCTTGCATGTTAGGACTTGAGGATGACCTGCCAGTTGGTTTCGTGAAAGAGACCTTTTGCTCTGTGCACCGAAATGTATCTTGGCCTTGAGGATCACTGACAAAACCCCCCCTCTAAACCAGTGGAAACAAACTGTGACTGGTATCATTCCATTTGAGCTTTGTTTTGTTGTTGTTTTGTTTTTCCTCTTTTGTTTATTTGTTTAATTTTATTTATTTCTTTGTTCGGTGTATGTTGTTTTTTATGTTGGGCCTGAATTTGCCACAGCTCCAGCGGCTTCTGCTCTGCAAGAAAAAGTTTAATAAAAGCAAAGTTGGAAAAAAAGATTATTTCTAAGAGCATTAAAAAGCATTTAGTGTCTCTCATTCCTCTATAAACCCTGTATCACTCTGTTGTCTTTACAGGCGTTTATGTCCCTCTGCTGCCCCCCACTGAAATAGAAGAGTATTACATTATCTGCCACACTTAATGACATCATAGACACCCGACAAATGGTTAATTAGGTGATATTAGATCATTTCCTGCAGCACACCTGACCATCTATCACAACACACTGGTTGAAAATCACTGCCCTAGAGTTACGACACAGCCTTCCTGGTCGCCAACAGAACCAGTTTAGACCTGCGGCGTCTCTGGAGCGCTCCATCCGGGTCTCTGTAGGGTAGCATCCGCTAACAAGATGTTTGAGTCTTTAAGTCCATAAAGGAGGCGCTGAGGAGGAACATGATGGTTGGGGTGAAGGTCAGCCAACGCTCTGCTGGGTCTAACGCTTCCTGCCCTCCTGGTGTTTTATAACATATGTTTTTATATAAAATATCTTTTTCTTTTAACCCCAAGAAGTTTCCTCAGATTCATATGGAGTGAATTTTGTTCCAATAATGTTACAAAGAAGTTGTTTTGTAAATGGGTATGTGATATAACTCTCTAAACTGGATCTGAAAACAGAAAATAATTTGATGTGATGCATGTGAAAATGAGTTCCCCTCATAGTCTGATTGAGTGGGGCTTAATCTGCCCGCTGCTGTGTCTCTGGTTCTGATCCGGTTGGCTGCTCCTGTCTTCAGATGGCATCCCTCGCTCCGTGCTGAAGGACTGGAGGAAGGTCAAGAAGCTCAAGCAGACAGGAGAGTCCTTCCTGCAGGACGACTCGTGCTCAGAAATCGGACCGAACCTCCAGAAGTGCCGGGAGTGCCGGGTGGTCCGCAGTAAGAAGGGGGCGGAGCCAGCACATTCCCCCGTCTTCTGTCGATTCTACTATTTCAGACGGTAAATTACCTTTTTTCTCCCCAGTCCAGAATCATTCTGATAGCTTCCACCATGTTGATGACCTTCAAATGGCTCCATCACCGTAGCGGCGGTCCATGGAGCGCCTCCATGGCTTCCTGTCCCTCTTCCTTCATCAACCTCTTTTTATTCCAGGCTCTCCTACAGCAAAAACGGAGTCATTCGAATGGATGGCTTCTCCGCTCCAGAGCAGTTTGATGACGAGGCTCTGGCCTTATGGGTCCCTGGGTCCATGGAGGAGAGCCGGCTGGACCAGGCCACGGCGAGGTACATCCTCAGTTTCACTGGAGACAAGTTCTGTCAGATGGTGACGACTGAGAACGCCGCAGCCAGCTGGATCAAGAAGGACGGTGAGACGGCTCAGACTGACGGGGGAGGGGGGAGAATGACGGGTTACTGGTTTCCAGTTAATTCCAGCAAAACCAACCCTGCAGTACCTCTGCTTGGCCACTAGAGGTCATATCCTCTGCTGTAGAGACACTGATGATCAAAAGAAAGAAGCAGAGAACCTCTGATCAGTTTTTAATCTTTTATTATTAACAGAAACTTCATAATAATGTAGATCATTGATATAATTATTAAAGAATATTATGTTTCACTTGATATGACAAATAATGATGGTAATGGTTATTATAGAAATTCTATTGTTTTTTGCCATTAATAAAGGAAATAGTTAACTTTACTATTATGTTGCTGTTGTTCCTAGGGCGGGGCGATATGAAGACAATCTAACATCATGATGTATTTGGGCTATAATCTCAATATACGATATATATCACCATATGTTTAAATTACTTTTAAAAACAAAAGTGCTGAAAACTGCACTGATTTACTTAAACCTTTTGTTTTTTAATTTTAATTTATTTTAACCAGCTGAAAGCTTTTCTGGCCCATGATGTCTTTGGGTGTCAGAATTAGACCTTTAATAATATCCCAGCAACCAAACAGGAAACAAAGCAAAAACACACAATAATAAATAAAATGCAAAATAACAAAGGCTCCTTTGTGCATAATCTAAAAATAAAAATGCAGAATGAAATTAGAAATGTTAGGAAACGTCTGTAAAACCTTTGATCCCATCACAGCTATTAGAGCATCTAAAAAACATTTCAATAAAGTAATAAATGACGTCTGTGATTTCCTTCCATCTCTTCCTGTTTCTCTCATACGGGATCGCCTTTTCAAACGACGCCATCGGCTTCACAGCTGATCGATTGAACGTTTTAATTGGTGGGCGGGGAGACGCTGACATGCAGAGTTTACACTGGATGGTGGAATAAATCTGTTCTGCTTCCTTTGCAGTCATGGTTTTTGCGGCACGTCTTAAAAATTAGCGCCTTTTGTTGGACGTCCTCGAAGTGAAATCCAAACCGCTGTGTTTATCGCTCAGCTGAATCACCTGCTGTTGCCATGTTTAGTTTGCAGGTTGCTGTAGAGCGCGTGAAAATAATCCTGTTTGGAGGAGGGGTTTATGATGCATTCAAAGTGTGTGGGAAAAATAAAACTCAGTGAAATGGATGCAGACGGCTTAATGTCGTCATGCTTGTACTTGATGGTTGCGATGGAGTCATTTTACATGTTGTGTGGGAGGAAACATGAGATACGTCGAGTTTATTCAATATATGGCCCACCCCTAGTTAGCAGTAAGAAGTCTGACATCAGAGCTCGGCGTTTGGCGTCAGAGCTTGAACAGAAACGATTCAGAGGAACGCAGACGTCTGCAGACAGTTGGAAGCTCCTCCTACTGGAGGCTCCTGTGTTTCAGGGACGGGGCTGCATTTGTAGGGTGGAGTCATTTTAACTATTGTGCGTGAGGAAACTGGAGATAGATCAAGTTTATTCGATATATCGCGCTGGTTGCTGCTGATAATAATAATGATAATATTATTCGTATGTTTTGGTTTCTGCTGTCAGCAAAAATAACAATAATCTGTATAATAATGATTTTTATGCTTGGTGACATAAGAGGACGGAGCAAAGGAAGGATGGTTAACCTGGATCTGTTATTGATCAGCTGAAGATCTACATTCCTCTAAGAAATGATTTAGCTCTTTGTTTATTCATGTATCTGAATAATCTGTTTTCTTCATTTTCTGATTTTTTTTTTTCCCCCAATGAATTTCAGCCAAACCAGCGTGGAAGCGGGCGGTGCGAGGGGTCAGAGAAATGTGTGACGCTTGTGAAGCGACGCTCTTCAACATCCACTGGGTCTGCCAGAAGTGCGGCTTCGTGGTCTGCCTGGACTGCTACAAAGCCAAGGAGCGGCGCAGCTGCAAAGGTTGGCTGCTTACTGCTCGCACAGCTGGTTCAGCTGAGGAAAACTTTCCTCCCCACGTTTCCGGGCCGCTGGCTCAGTGCCGTTCCAGCTGTCTGACCCACTAACGCTGCTTCTCCTCCCTCTGTCTTCAGACAAGGAGCTGTACGGCTGGTTGAAGTGTGTGAAAGGCCAACCCCATGACCATAAGCACCTCATGCCCACTCAGATCATCCCTGGAAAAGGTACGGTCCAGGCAGGCAGACCCCTTCTGATCCAGCATGTTCCCTGAGAGTCTCTTTAATTCTGCTCTGGTTCCTGCAGTGCTGACAGAGTTGGTGACGTCCATGCACGCCCTGAGAGACAAGAGCGGCGTCTCCTTCCACTGCCCGTGCTCCAGCAAACAGAACCTTCTGACCAAACTGCCGGCAACCAACGGAGTCTCACAGGTACTGCGGTCCGGTCCACTTCCTCAGCTCCGTAGGGTTGGGGAAACGTTGAGGTGAATGTTTGGGCTACATAAGGCCTCCAACTGTACGATAAAACGGCTCACCATCACGTCCAAAACGTCAGACTCGGCACTAAGAGATGGCGCTGGTCGGACTCGCCAATCTGGAAGAAGAAGAGATTAAGAACTCCCTTGTTTGCACATGCACAGTTAGCTAGTTTCTGGTCAATCAGCTTGTAGCTCAGCAGCAGGATTTACGCACCAACAACTCAGGAGGGAAAACTGAATTTCAAACATGTTTGATTTTCTCCCGACCTTCTGATTCCTGATGGTGAGGTGGTCGTTAGAGGCTGATCGCCCCTCCTTACCCCTATACACTACACCACGCACCATCAGGCTGAAACTTGGCCTGATCCAACATATTCTTGCACAACTGGAGAATCGGCCCAAAAAAGTACAGTTATGCCTTAGTTAGCTAGTTTAACTAACTCAGGTTTTATTCCTGTTTATTAAATAACCAGGTGTCTTACGTTGCTCAGACACTTTTAATTAAGATCCTTTTTCATGGGTCTCATCAGCCAGGTTTCACACAGACTCTCTATCATGCTTTCACATAAAGTCATGAACGCCACCTAGTGGACCTAAACAGAATTAAATCATCACAGACCGTAGATGAAGATTAGTGATTGTTGAAAGGATTCTTCCTCAGGATGTTTTAGATCCATCCATCCATTTTCTGTCCCGCCTCATCCCAGCTGGGGTAGTGAGGGGTGCTGGTACCCATCTCCTGTACTCTGTATGCTGGTGAAGGTTCTCAGTCATCCAGGTCATGGTCATTGCAAAGAAAAAATAAAAACAATCCACTGGACTTTGTTTCCAAGTTTGAAGACGTTTCTCTTCCATCCAGGAAGCTTTTTCAATTCAAAATGTTAGAAATAGCGTTGAGTTCCATGTTTTGTACAGTAGCCCAACAAAGCCTTGTTTTGGTTTAGAAAACATGCAAATTGAAATGGACGAATGCATCGTTTGGCTTCGTTGTTAGCCTGCAATGCCCCATACCTGTCTATGTCTCTGAAAGGTCGGTTGTTAAAGGGGATTTTTGGCTTGGCTGAATAGGCGTGGTCCTCCACTATCTCCAGCTGTCTCTGGGTGAGAGGTGGGGTCCCCCATGGACAGGTCTCCTGTCCATCGCAGGGCAGCACAGAGACAAACAACCATTCATACACACTCACACCTAAGGAGAATTTAGAGAAGCCAATGAACCTAACAGTCATGTTTTTGGACTGTGGGAGGAAGCCGGGGTACCCTGAGAGAACCCACACATGCTCAGGGAGAACATGCAAACTCTGCAGAAAGACCCCGGGCCGGAAATCAAACCCGGAACCTTCTAACTTCAAGGCGGCAGTGCTGCCCACTGAGAAACTGAGCAGTTTTAGATCTGCTGGCCTGTAATCCAAACGTTTCTTTATGACGATGGTTTCCTCTCTGTGTCAAACAGTTGATGAATAAATCAGCAGATTTTCAGTGAAGTGAGGGAAACCAAAATCTACTTCCTGTTTACCTCCTCTAGGTTCTGCAGAACGTTCTAAACCACAGTAACAAGCTGTCTCTGGTGAAAGCGGAGCCCGACTCCATGGACGGAGGAACCAAGGCCGAATTCAACGGGAGCAGCCCGAGGAGCGACGAGGCCGGCACCCCCGCCACGCCGCCTGCGTCTCAGTCACCTCTGCACTTCCTGGCCGACCTCGCAGAGCAGAAATCCAGGGAGGAGAAGAAAGGTGAGAAAGAAGAAGGAGAAAATGTTTGAGAGTCGGTTCGGTTTCATGTCGTTCACCTCCTGCTGTTCCCGCCTCCTCTTTGCTAACAGAAAACAAGCAGTCTGTGCTGCCGGGCAAGTCTGGGAAGGAGGAGAAGGATGGGGAGGAAGCAGTGCAGGCATGTAAAACGCCGGCGCTGGTGGCTAACAGCAGCGAGCAGGGCTCCACGCTCAGAGACCTGCTCACCACCACAGCAGGGAAGCTCAAGCTTGGATCTACTGATGCTGGAATCGCCTTTGCTCCCGTTTACTCCACCGCTGCACAGGTATGCAGAGCCTTCATCCCCCCGCTAAAGCTTTAGACTTCCAGCAGGTCTGTTTCATGCTTATCTTCCCCTGCAGCCTGGGAAGGACGGCCGCTCCATGCCCAACATCCTGGATGACATCATAGCCTCAGTGGTGGAGAATAAAATCCCAGCCACCCGCCAGAGCATCACCGCCAAGCTGTCAGTGACGCCCAGCAGCAACGGCAGCCCAGCCCCCGCTCAGGAGGAGAACAAGGCGCTGAGGAAGAGGCCGGCCGCTCCGCCCGCAGCCATACCTGAGGACCTGACCCACCAGTACCCAGACATCCCCCACCTCTGGCTGGACAACAGGCGGCTGCTGTGGCTCAAAGATCACCGCAATCAGAACAACTGGAAGCTGTTCAGGGAATGCTGGAAACAAGGCCAGGTAGGTGTAGGACGGAGCGTCGGAGCTCCGCCCTCAGCAGGGTCTGCAGACCTCTCATGGCGTGGCGTCTCCTGTCTGCTTCTAGCCTGTTCTGGTGTCCGGGATCCATAAGAGGCTCAACGCCAATCTGTGGAAGGCAGACTCCTTCAACCAGGAGTTTGCAGACCACCAGGGAGACCTGCTCAACTGCAAGGACCAGGTGGTGTCCAACTCTGGAATAAAGGAGTTCTGGGATGGATTTGAGGACATAACCAGTAAGTTTGGCTCCATCAGATCTCCCCCTGGTTGTTGTTGGATTGAACTGAAGTCTGTTTCCTCGTTTAGAGCGGCCAAAGTCCAAAGACGGCGAACCCATGGTCTACAGACTGAAGGACTGGCCGTCAGGGGAGGAGTTCATGGCTCTGATGCCCTCCAGGTAAACGTCTCACCTCTTTAGGCTCATTTAGGACCAACTTCCTTGGTTTCTGTTTCCTTTGGTCTCAGCTTTAAGTTATAATCCAATTTAAATGTTTGTCTTGATAAATTGTTGTTTAATTAATTAATTGTTGTCTTTAAGGTCTGATCAGGCCTTTTATTCCTCCGCCTTGATGGAAATCTTTTCTACGTTTGTTTTTGTTTCAGGTACGACGACTTGATGAAGAACCTTCCTCTGCCAGAATACTCGGATCCAGAGGGGAGCCTGAACCTGGCGTCTCACCTGCCGTCCTTCTTCGTCCGGCCTGACCTGGGGCCCAGACTCTGCTGTGCATACGGTGAGAGGAGAAGCTGCTGAGAGCTGCAGCTCTTGGTCAGGCGTTCCTCAGGGATGTTCCTCCCTCTGCCTTCAGTGCTGTGATGCAGGTTTTGTGTCCCTGCAGGCGTAGCTGCATCCCAGGACCAGGACTTTGGGACGGCCAACCTCCATGTTGAAGTGTCCGATGTGGTGTCGGTCCTGGTTTACGTCGGCGTAGCTAAAGGAAACGGAGTCCTTTCCAAAACCGGTAAACCTTCCTGCTCCTGGATTGTTTATTCTGAGAGAGGAGTGGCTCGATTAAACGTTGAAGAAGGAAAAGTTTTTAAGAGAACCAGGAAATGGGTCTTTTTATTCTGACCTGATTAGTTTGAACCAAAGAGCTGGATTCTGGTTCATTTCTCTGATCCACAGTAGATATAGCTTTGGGTTCATGTCTCTCACCTCGTACTTCTGATCAAGTTGTAAACATCTCTATATAATGATGGGCAGTTCCAGAAAACATGGACACGGTCCCAGTAGACTGCTGACATCACAGGCTGCAGTTATTTCATCATCATTAGTAGAATAGACACCATGCATCGATTGAGGATTGATGTCTGGTTCTAACCATTACTGGAGGAACTAGAAGGTTCTCTGTTTGGTTCTTACCACTATTGGAGGAACTAGAAGGTTCTCTGTCTGGTTCTAACCATTACTGGAGGAACTAGAAGGTTCTCTGTCTGGTTCTAACCATTACTGGAGGAACTAGAAGGTTCTCTGTCTGGTTCTAACCATTACTGGAGGAACT
>NW_015150642.1:421151-427913 GCF_000732505.1 Cyprinodon variegatus | reverse complement strand
CTGGTCAGCGACTGGTTAGGGACTGGTTAGCGACTGGTCACGGACTGTTCAGGGACTGGTTAGCAACTGGTTAACGACTGGTCAGCGACTGGTCAGGGGCTGGTCAGCGACTGGTTAGGGGCTGGTCAGGGACTGGTTAGCGACTGGTCACGGACTGTTCAGGGACTGGTTAGCGACTGGTCACGGACTGTTCAGGGACTGGTTAGCGACTGTTCAGTGACTGGTCAGGCACTGGTTAGCGACTGGTCACAGACTGTTCAGGTACTGGTTAGCGACTGTTCAGGGACTGGTCAGCGACTGGTCACGGACTGGTTAGCGACTGGTTAGCGACTAGTCAGAGACTGGTTAGCAGCTTTAATATCCACTGATCAGAAAATAAAGGGAACACTTGGATAACACATCCTAGATGTGAATGAATGAATGATCTGGTTGAACTGTAAAGTGCCTTGAGATGACTTGTGTTGTGAATTAGCGCTATATAAATAAACTGAGTTGAATTGAAAATATTCACTTTGAATACTTTCTTCTGTAATAAGTTGACATCAGAATCACACAAAAAATCATTAATGGAATCAAATTTATTAACCAGTATAAGCCTGAATTTGGAGTCACATAAAAAATGAAAGTGTAATGTTCATAATTTGGTTATCGAATTTGAAAAAGAATATGAGGTACGTTAACGTTATTTTAGTATTTAAACCCTTAGTGAAATATAGATTTTTCTAGCCTTATAAACAGCAGCTCAGACTGTCAGCATAGCGAACCATGTGGCTCAACGTTGGCCAACAGTAAACATGATAAAAAGTCGTCAAAAAAACACATTTCTGCTGGAGGTTTCTACCTGTTCAAATTAAGTTTTTCCCCTCCACTGTCGCTACAAGCATGCTTTAGTGTAAGGGATTGCTGAAGAGTCAATGAGTCGATGCAATCAGCTGGTTTTCCTTAGATAGAAAACTTTGAATCAATCTGACTGGATGATCTGGTTGATCTGGATCTATAAAGTTGAGATGACAGGATGTGAATTGGCGCTTTGGAGATAACAGCTTTCCTGGACAGAAAAGTTAAATGTTTAATGTTAATCATACTAATTGGGAGCTTTTTTTAGCGTTAGCCTGATCAGACTTTGCAAACTGTGCAGAACAATGGTGGGCGATCGGCGCCACTCACCGGATGGGAAGAGTTAAATGATGCAGAAATGTGGGTGTGCTTGTTATTTTCCCAGGGTTCTGTTGGTCTGTCCACCGGGCCTCACTGGAACCCTGACTGAATACGACTGTATGCAGATGATCATGTGACAGTAGAGGTGAAAGTTTCACAGTGAGCCTCAGAGGCAGCGTGTGTGAAAGTGTGCGTCCCAGCAGGGCGACCTCCGTCCAGCGATAATGGAGCTCTGCTAATGTCTCTCGCTTCATTACATCTGTGGCGACGGGGATCTTCCCATTCAGACACTGATGGAGGGCAAAGTTCATCTGCTGTTTGCCAGTGAGGGAGGGTGGAGAGGCAGAACCAGGCTCCAAGATGGCCAAAAACCTTCCACTAACCAGTGCAGTGAAGGGTGTGTGCCGGCTTGGAGCAGCCAATCAGAGCGGTTCAGACCAATGAAGCTCCAACAGCCCAGAGGTCAGCAAGCGTTTGGTTTGAGCTGTTTGGACGACGTTCCTGAACCTTTCAGGACCTGATGCTCATCTCTGATTTTCCTCAGTTTCCCAGGAGACTTTATTTCTCCACCGCAGTAGAAAGCTGGGTCTCTCTCTTCAATTCTATTCAGTTTATTTCTATAGCGCCAATTCACACCATGTCACCTCAAGGCACTTTCCAGTTCATCAGATCATCCAGTCAGATTGAATCAAAGTTTTCTATCTAAGGAAAACCAGCTGATTGCATCGACTCATTGACTCTTCAGCAATCCCTCACACTGAGCATGCTTGCAGCGACAGTGGAGAGGAAAAACTCCCTTTGAACAGGAAGAAATCTCCAGCAGAACCAGGCTCAGTGTGAACGGCCATCTACTATAGCAGCATAACTATAGAGTATATAATAATCTTGTTGGATTTTATCTTGGTTTGATTAATCAGGTTAATTGAAGGATTTATAATTGAACGCAGAGACACTAACTAGACCTAAACGTTGGATGGAATCATTCCAGACCAGCAGCAACACTTCAAACTAGCAGAGAGAAATCTGAGAGTAGCTTCTCTACAGAAACGCGGGTCACAGTGTGACCACTAGATGGTGCCAGAGTGCCTTTAATAGGAGCTTTTCTGATCTTCATCACTGAGGCAGGAACAGAAAGAAAGCTGATCACTGGTCCAAAACAGCTTCATCACTTTAGAAAATGGATGTTTGACATTTTTCAGTGTTTAACTTTCAATCTGTTCCAATTTCAGGTGAAGAACATCTTGTACCACAGTGTGAAGGAGGTGGTGAGCTCTCTGAAGAGGAGCAGCACTGACAAAGAACTTAAGAAGGAGAATTCATGACACCTACTGTACGCCCGTCATGCTGTGCTCATCCTCACCCTCCTCATCACGCGCTAAAGGTGGTCTGCTCAGAGCGCTCTCATGACCGCAGCGTCAGACAAACGGGACCCGCTAAAAACACGGCCGGGTCGACCTTCTCTGAGCCAAACTCAGGACCAGAGCTCTTTGCTTTCTGCACGGACGGACCGGCCGTTAGGCGGCATGGCGGCGGACGCAGCTCTGGTAGCGGAGCACCACGGGTCCGGGAAGGAAGATCTCAGCAGCATCACCAGCATCAGGAGAGAAACTTTCAGGAAACCCAGGAGGGGAGGAAGCGAGCAGCTTCAGCCGGCTGCTGCTTTCCTCGCCCATCCGCTCCTAACTCCTCATAACCGCGTCGTTTGTGCTGAGATGTTCCCGCTCTGATGATGTCACCAGGAGGAAATGCTGAGTGGATGTCGGTTCCTCTCCGTTCTGATGATCTCTACTGTGATGGAGGACGCACACACTCTCCAGTCCTCACGCCATAAATCTATTTTCTGAAAGTGAACTGCCAAACTGTCGCTCAGACTGTAAAGTATTCTGTAAAAAATCTGCAGCATTTATGAAACAAACTAATCGCTGTAAAGTTTTGACATTTACAAAAAAAGATGTAATTTATTTAAGAAAAGAATTGTCTTGCTTTTGATAAGATTTACTATTGTGAACTTTTGAGGTTTAAAGGTTAAAATAATTAAGAAGTGAACTATAAAGTGTAAATATATACATATATACATGAAGTGTATTTTTATAAAACGCCTCGTTTCCATTTTACATTTTGAAGTGTTACGTTCTTTGTACATCGAAGTTCAAAAGGTTTTACATTTTCCATTAAAATGGATTTATGACATTCGACTTCAGCCTCTTCATCATCATTATCATCATCATTGGCAGGAGGAGGCGGAGCATCAAAACCAGGAGCTTCCGTCCCTTCATGAAATCCAGCCTCTGGGTGTCCAGAACGGGCGATCTCAGAGCTCAGGCCCGGTTCTGGTCACCATCCTGGTTCTGATAATGAGCACCAAAAGCTCTGTTCTCCCAACGTTCTGCAGATGGTCAGTGGCGTGAAGCAGGGGCCGGTTTCGATGCGGAGAATGACAGCTGGGCTGCCCCTCCCCCACATCAGTAATGATGGCTGAGCGCCAGTCGACCCATCCTGGCGTAGACGCTGCTAACGACAACATTTAATTGGTTAAGTGGAGGACTGAACCAATCAGATAAATCGATTATTGAAATATCATCAACTAATCTATTAATCGAATAATCTTTAACTGGAGTTTAGAGAGTCTAAAACAGCCTTTAGCTGAAAGAAAAAATACAAAAATATATAAACATTTTGCATTTAAGACAAAAAAATGTCTTCAATCTGCTCCATCCAGAACTCAACAAGTTGGAAAAGTTTTAGTTTCACCTGGTTTAATTCTGTAAAAAACCTTTTGCTCTCCGATTATTAATCGATAAATTGAAAAAATAATCGACAGATGAATCAATTTGCAGAATAATCGTTAGTTGCAGCCGTAGTCGAGAGTAAGTGGGCTGGAAGGGAAGATGATGGGATCTGGAAAACTAATTTATAAAACTAGATCTGAAAAAAAGAAATAGAAAAAAAATCACACTGTAAAAATTCTTAAAATAAAATTTGAAAAACGGATAAAAAAAATAGAAAAATGATTTTAGATAAAACATTAAAAAAAACCTTTAAAAATTTTTCAAACGTTTATTTCTGGATTATATGATGACCATTTTCTCTACATTTCAATTTAAAAAAGGTTTTTTTTTGTTTTTTAATATTTATTGACAATCTTGGGCTTCATTTGCATCGAAGGCGTCAAAGCGTCTGATTCACATCCAGAGTCTATGGGGGACGGCGTCCAGACGTCCAGCATCAACGCTGGAGTTCAGTTGATCAAACTTTAGCCACTGGACGCCGGAGCGTCAACCAATCAGAAAAGCTGCTCCAGGAGTTTATTAGGGAGACAGACGCTACCTGCAAGCTGCCATGAATAAATAAATAAATATTATAAAGGTTAAATAAAGCAGGTAGGATGGATTGTTATGTAGAAGGAATCAGAGAGCAGCTCTGATCATTATTGCTGCACTAAAACATTTTTATGAACTATGGATAAAACACTATATAAATCCCCAAATTCACTAGAAATGTTAAAATATTTGATTGTTTATTCTGGTTCTTGCATTCAGGGTTGTGGAGGTGAACTTTCTCACTTATAAATATTACGGCGGCCTGAAAGTGGAAACCAGCAATACAAAAATCTGAAACACTTTTGTATTTCTCCGGTTCTTCCATCTGTTCTCTGCCATTTAAAACTCCAGAGATAGGGTTAGGGTTACACGACAAACAAAGCTGCTTTAATCTGCTCATATGTGCCACAAAACGGGCAAAAATGTATCTCTGTTGGCGTCCATCTTGGGTGATCATGAACGCTCCCCTTATCTCTTCCAGGTGAGCTTTGAAGATAGTCCCTCCCTTTTGTTTTTTTCATTTGCACATTTTTTTTTTCTGAAATGTAAATTTGTGTTTTAGATTTTGTATTGTTGGTTTGCACTTTTTAACTATCGTATAAAAACCTTTTCAAACTATTTTTCCAGCTCATAAAGTCAATAAAGCCGAGCTGCTCTCTAGCTGGAAGCTACAGAACGAGCAGATAAACAACCAGAGTGCCGAGCCTCCAAATTTCTGCATTTTGAGCGTTTTTGATGTCCCTAATTCCTTCGGTGTAAAAGCAGCTTAAGTTGCAACAATAATGGAATAAATTTAACCCCATTGAAGGGTCAGGGAGGCCTTATGGAGCACGGGGCCAGAAGCTTTGCCACTTTAATGTACCGACCCAGAAATGCCGGGAGGACAAGATGACTTTAACCCCAACCAGACCCTGACCCCTAGAGGGCAGCACTGAGTAGCCTGTCCCTGCTGATTGATTGCTTTCTGTTGGTCTTTGATTATTTCTCTGGTTGGAAGGTCTCCTCACAATGAATCTCCTTCACAGGTTCTCTGTCAGATTCCACTCAGGATTCTGGCAGACATGTTTCTTCTTCTTTTTTTAGATCTATGCTGTCATTTCCACATCTTTTCTTATTTGTAGTTTTTCTCTGTTCCACTAGGGGGCGCTCCAGCACCTCTCAGGCCTTTGCCAGTAGATTCCTGAATAAATGTTGTTTAATGGGTATTACTGCTTCCAAAGTACAGTTTGTTTTATTTCCTGTTCAAGCAGGAGTGTGTAACTTTTAGCCACTAGGGGCACTAGACCTGTAGCCTACAGGGTTATCACCCTGCAGGCATGTGAGCCGTGCTCAGCTAGCTTGGAGCATCGATGCACACCATACAGCTGATGAAGCTAAACTTGGGGTCAGAGGTCATTCGATGTATATGAAGTCATACTTATGCTCAAAGAGCAAATGCTTGATAAATACCCAAACAAGCACTTTGATGCATATGAACTTCTCTACGTGAACATTTTGAACTTGCTCCCTCTGCGCTAGGCTAGTTCGCCACTCAGCTGTAGAGTCTCTCCTAAACGCCTTTGGTTCTGGGGCTAAAGTTATTACGTTTTTAGCCACAACTGGTTTGTTCCTCCCTCCAATAAAAACGTTGACATGTCGCCAGAGAAACGGCCCGACACGCGGCTGGGAGAAAACAAAACAAGCCTCAGAGTTAAATCTTTAAGAATAAAATGTTCTGTGGAAATCGGTCGTTTCCGATGAATATCAGGCTGAATTCTGACCTCATGGCAAAAAAACAACATTTCCTGTCATCATGACTCCACCTCCTCCCAACGGAGTCTGCATATCCCAGAATGCTTTGCAAGGAGAGTTCTTGCAAAGCATTCTGGGATATTGAATAGTTGTGGCCTCATGGTTACAACCGTCTTTGCTCTAAGAAGGTTGCTAGTACACGGTTCGATCCCCACAGACTGCCACTCTGGGTTCCTGAGCAAGACCCTTAACCACTCACTGCTCCCCGGGCGCCGCACAATGGCCGCCCACTGCTCCCCAAGGGGATGGGTTAAATGCAGAGAGGAAGTTTTTCCGATGTGAGACAATAAAGGGATTTAGAAACATTAAACCTGAGAGTAAGTTTGTGGTCAGAAGCAGAGAGGTTTTTCTGAGTAGGCGGATCTGTTTGTTTTTCCTGTTTTCTTCTGGCTCAGGGATGTGGATGCAGATAGGAACAGATCAGCTGCAGCTTCTGGCAGAGCTGCTCTGCTGCTCCTGACAACCAGAACTCAACATTTTCTCCATCCCCTCA
>NW_015150642.1:419316-419874 GCF_000732505.1 Cyprinodon variegatus | reverse complement strand
CTCTGAATACTGCAGCTTCCTCTGAATGTTGCCAGCTTCCTCTGAATACTGCAGCTTCCTCTGAATGCTGCCAGCTTCCTCTGAATACTGCAGCTTCCTCTGAATGTTGCCAGCTTCCTCTGAATACTGCAGCTTCCTCTGAATGTTGGCAGCTTCCTCTGAATACTGCAGCTTCCTCTGAATGCTGCCAGCTTCCTGGACAGCTTGAGTCCAACCGCTTACCGTCCTTCTGATGTCACTCAGGAGCTGCGTTCATTCTGCACATTTATAGCTTTCCAAAAGATTTGGCGCCTGCCAGAAGTCATCTCCAGGCCCCATTGGGGGGGTCGGGGCCCCATGGGGGCCCCTATGTTGTGAACAGCTGTGCTAGTTGATGCTCCTGTGTGAGCTTCAGTTTGTTTGGTCTGTTGCTCCTGTTTCTGCTGATGATCAGGGGTGCAGATGTGACACGCTGATGGTTAAAGTATTACATCAGCAGATTGTTTTATTGATCTCACAATGTAGAACTAGATAAAGTAGAAGTTTAAAACTATTTAAATTAACAAAAAAAAAAAAAAA
>NW_015150642.1:416271-418484 GCF_000732505.1 Cyprinodon variegatus | reverse complement strand
AGGTTTGCATGTTTTCCTGTTTGCTGTAAACCTCTCTGCTTTGGGATCATTTCAATATGGGGTGGGGGGGAGGAGGATGGATGGGGCGGGGGGGCAGAGACACAGTGGCAGTTAGACACGAGGTGGGGGTCAAAGCTTGGAGGAGGTAAAACTGGGGTGAAGGTTTAAGTTGAGGGCAGAGAGGAGACGGGGGGGGCAGACTGCCTGCGAGTTTCTGTCCTCTGAACGACCTCCTACCTCCACACATGAACAAGAAGTTTGTGGCTCAGCTGCAGAACCAAAGAACGGAGCGTTTCCTCCCTGAATAGTCCTGAGAGGAACCGGCCCACTGGTTCCACTGGTTCCACGGCAGCTTCCAGCATTGTGGCATTAAAGAGTTTGCCTTCAGTAGGGCGTCTGGTTGGAGGAGCTGAGGTGGAGATGCTCATCATGATCTAACATCATGTCACAGATTTTCTGGGCTTTGACGTTTTTCTACCAACGGATCTTAAACCAGAAACCTTTGGATCCGAAGCTGACTTTAATCGAAGAGACGCGTCGTTTCCTTTTATTGGGACCGTTACCTTTGGCAGCTCCACCTCTCTTTATTCAGTGATAGAAATAAGATGATCCACGAGTATAAAACCGTCACACACATTGTGGAGGAAGAAGTATCTTCAGCAGCAGAGGAACCCAGCAGGAACCTGGAACTCCAGGTCACACAGACTGGGCTGGTTGAGTCATGAAGCATGGCTCCATCCTGCCGTCTGTAGTTTAATCACTGAAGGGCCTGAGAGACGTTTCTAGAGCTGCAGCTCAGCGAATCGCTGCAGAGGGAAGATCAGCTCCACTGCAGATGCATGGACATTGTTCTGCATACGGATCATTTTGATCCATCATGGACCGCCGTGGTTCTGGTGGCGAGCAGCAGGTCAGTTCCTGATGTTTTCCTCTGATAAACTTCAGGAACCTCTGTTTCTTCTATGATGATGATTTCCTGAAAAAAAAAACCCAGGATCGCCATCGTCTCCATCACACAGAAACTTAACAGAGCAGAGCAGCAGATCTGTGTTTCAGAGGCGGAGGTTTTGGTTCCTGTGTTTAGCTGAATGAACCAGACAGGAAGTGAAAAGCCTCTGTGTTCACAAATGGACTAGATCAACCCGCTGACCTGCTCTGTTCAACAGGCCATCAGGTGTAGGAGGAGGAATAGTGATGCCAAAAAACCAGTCTTCATTTAACGACTGAAGATCTGAAGCCTGTTTGTCTCTGCGCCTCCAGCCCACCCCCCACCCCCCCCCAACCCCTAACACTTTCTCACATGTGTGAGAACCGTAAAATCACTTCCTGGCCTGGAACCTCTGTGGGAGGTGTGACTGAAACACGAGTCCTTAAAGGAGGCCACCGTCTTACTGCAGGAGACACGGACAAATGAGACGAGCGAAGACGCCTCCAGATGGAAAAGGAATCAGACTTTCAGGAGGAGAAACATTTAGATGTTTAGGGCTTTAATTGATGCGAGATGTTTTCAATCTGCAGCCGAGTTAAACTGATCATTTCAAACCAGTCATTAGTGGAACGACTCAAAAACCAATGACATGCCCCCCCCACCCTGACCTGCAGCCAACCTCTGTCCTGCTAACCTGTATTTATTAGCATCACAGGTCAAACCTTCACACATTTGATTTATTGGAGGGGGGGGCTTCATCATCCATACTGGAGTCCCTGACCATCTCTGCTGCAAAACACCAGACTCCAAGAGGAACTCCGTAGCAAAGCAGGGCGAGGGACACGGCTATAGGCCGCAGGAAATCAGGTTTCCGTTTCAGACCTCTGATCTGAAGCACCAGCTGAACCTTGAGGAAGACTTTTAGGATCTGCAGAGGAATCAGAAACTACAGGCAGGAATGTCCAAGAATCAACAGGTTCAGCCTGAATGATCCAACACAGAAAATCTCCACCTGAAAAGTTGAAATGTATTTCTGTTGAAAGGACACGGACGATGGCTTTCTGGTGCTTCGGACCTCCAACACAGCTGAATCCAACAGCCGAGTCTCTCTTCTTCATGCCACCATGTTTGGTAACGGCCTGCTGATCTAATTCAGGTTCTCTGCAGCAGGATGTGGCTTAAAGCGGCAGGGTAGACAGGGCTCGATGTTAACCATCGCCCGATCTCCAGGGGCAAGAAGTTTTTATTGTTGTTTTTATTGCATTTGCTCAGCAAGTGCAATGAT
>NW_015150642.1:402850-408928 GCF_000732505.1 Cyprinodon variegatus | reverse complement strand
TTTCCTGACAGAAATAGGATCAATCTAAGAGGAGTAGAAATTAGGTCTTAAAAAGTGAGGAAACTGATTGTAGATCTGTGATCCTAGAGACTGATGACCAAACCAACATTTTATCTACTGCTTCCTTTTCTAGCTTCCTTTTGGTCCCCTCAGAACTCAGAAGAATAATGTCTGGATCTAAATATCATAATCTGTAATCTTTTTTAGGCTGTTAATAAACCCAACATGTTTCCTGAGGAAACTTTGGAGACCTATTGCTGATTGAATATCTGATTAGATTAAAAACTGTTCATCAGTTCATTAGTTAAAATAATTCAAATTTTGTGGATCATATTTGGTCCAAGTTGGTAAAAAGTGAACTAGGGATCCATTTCTTTAAACATCTAAAACTTTTGAAATTTTAGGGCCAACAATGTTTTTCTCCGTCTTTCCATCATTTATGGAGCAATTATTGGTTGTATACAGATATATTTATAACAGGTGATGCAGCCAATCAGGAATCAGCTCCAACTTCCTGCTCTGGAGAAGGGCACCATGGGAAGTTTTATTAGAAACTCCAGCCTATATTTATATATAATTTTCCTGTTTTTTAGTTAAGTGTAAATATTATCTTTTAAGTGTTTTAACTTAATGAAATGTGTATTTCATTTTCATGCCAGGATCCAATCAGGATGTTTGGATCCGGTTTTCCTCTGTTCAGGAAAAGCAGCAGGATCCTGGTTCCTTTCAAAGTAATAAAGGCACAAATGAAGTAGAGCTGCATGTATCAATAGATTTAAAGAGATGCTTTTAGTAAAAGAACATTTAGAAAGAAACTGAAATTTCTCTGTTCTCAGCGATAATATTTCATTTAACAAAGAAAGCAGGAAGATTTCTTTCTCAGTGAGGAGCAGCCAATCAGATGCCAGGGCCTCTCTGGTGCCCCGCCCACCGACTTTGAGGGAAACTGAGGTTAAATAAGTTTTGAGCAAAAGCCATGAAAAAAAAATATGTAAATTGAGTTATTTTAAAAATGTATTTAATGTTACATTGAATTGACACATTTGCTGTGTTAGTTTCATAATATGTTTACAGGTATTTATTGATTTCATTGTATTCCCTTTAACTCTCCATATAAATGAGGAATGTTTATATTTTACATAATCTTTTAATAAAATAAATGTGTCAGTCTGAATAGTTTCTCTTGTTAAACTTTTGAAATTAGATGATTACGTCAATAATGGACTCAGGTCATTTTGAGTACTTTGGATGTCGGAACATTTAAAGAAACCAACAAATAAACAGACTTAACTTTTTCTCATCACATGAATAATTGTATTTGTTGTTTTATGACTTTGTTAAAAGTAAAGCAGACCAGCAGACGACCACCTGTGTAAATGTTTTATTAAATAAAAATCTCCTTTAACACAAATGACATAAATACGTTGAGCAAAGATACAAAATAAGGATAAAAATATGACATATTTACAAAAATCTGCAGATAAACCAGTGAGCAGCTTAAAGTGTTTATCTGACCCTATAGTGCTTTCATTTAGTTCTGTGTGAATAGATCTAGATTTATAAGTCATAAAAATATGTTCATCTATTATATACACTTTGTTGACGAGAATCTCAGAAGGAAACCGTCGGCTCTAGGACCCAGATCTGCCCCCTTTAGAAACGCGGGTGAACTTGGTTGGTAGGTTGTCCACGGGGTAGACGGTGGGTCCAGTTTTCATGGTTGGCGGCCCGTTCAGGAGAGTCCAGTGGCACTTTGTTACCAGCTCCACCAAGAAGATCTTCAGTAGAACCTTAGCAAACTCCTTCCCCACACACATCCGGGAGCCCCCCCCAAAAGGCACGTACTGGAACCTGGAGGCATCAGCGGGGGGTTTGTCCATGAAGCGCTCGGGCTGAAAGTCGTCTTTGTTTGGAAACATCTCAGCGACATCATGCGTGTCACAGATGCTGTAAATGACGTTCCAGCCTTTAGGGATCTGGAAACCCTGCGGAGAGAAGAGCAGCCAATCAAGGAGAAGCTCTACAAGCCCACGGCCCGGCGGCGTCCCGTTGCTTACATTGAGTTCAAACGTTCTGAGCGCCACTCTGAAGCCGCCGGGGATTGGCGGGTTGATCCTTAGCGTCTCTTTGATGACACAGCCGGCGTATCTGAGCTGCTCCAAAGACTCCATGTTCAGGTTCTGGAGGTCCGCTCCATCGTCCTCCTAAACACAGACAGAAGAAACGTTAGAAACCATCAGATTCTCCTCACTTTGGTCTCCTGAACCAAAAACATCTGAGCAGGAACCAGAGGTTCCTCTAATCCTCTGCATCAGTTCTAGCTGTGTGGATCCAAACATCTTTCCTCCTGCATAACCTTCACCTCCTGTTCAATTCTTGGAGCTGTTGGAAAGGCGTTTGGAGGAGTCTCCTCCTCTCTGTGTGTCCTGTTGGTTTCCATAAACTGCTGGAACGTTCTGAAGCTGCTTTCTGCTCCTCATGGTTTATGGAGGAGCAGGAAGGGCCACCTTCACCCTGATCTAGGTAAAGGTAAGAAGGTCTGCTGAACATTTACCTTGTCCAAGATCTCCTGCCTCAGTTTCTTCACAACTTCTGGGTTGAGGCCCAGGAACATGACCAGGGAGGTGGCTGTGGAGGCGGTGGTTTCATGGCCGCCAAACAGAAGCTCTGTAGCAGATTCCTTGATGGCCTAGAAGAGAAGGTGGAAAGAAAGTGAGCAACTTCTCAGAGGTTTGCTTCTTCGGACGGACCTGCAGCGCCTTCATCACCTGCATGCTGAAGGGCTCTGAGTTCTTCCTGCTGCTGTCGATGAGCTGCTGCAGAGCATCTGTGTGTTTGGACCCCTGGTCTGACTGCTCCACCTTCTTCCTGATGTTCTCTTCGATCTTTGAGTGGATGAAGTTTCTGGCCTTCAGACCCTGCAGGGCAGGAGAGGAGACAAAGTTAGAGGTGTAGACAGCCTCTCTGGATCGGCGTCCTGCTTCATCTGATGCCCTCACCCTGTACAACCCGCTGAAAGGGACGTCGATGGGGAGGGAGAAAAGATTTTTGATCATCTCCTCAAAAGCCTCCACCAGCTGCTGCTCGTCGCTGCTGATCTGCTCCGGCTCAAAGCCCAGCAGAATCCTCATGGCGATGCGGAACATCAGCCGCTTCATCTCAGGATAGACCAGCACGCAAGGATCCTGCAGCAACCAGCGCTGCACCGCCGCTCCCACTTCCTCCTGGATGACAGGGATGTAGAGCTGCAGCGCCTCCCTGGAGAAGGCTCTCATGATGGCCTAAAGCAGGAAGGAAACACAGAATTAAACTCGGCTCAACTTTCAACTTTCTTTCAAAATCGAAGGAAATAGATTTCAGGTTTAATGTTCTCTGCAGAGTTTCCATGCCTGCATCTATGAGTCGACCTTTAAGATGCTGTGAAAGAGCTGCTCTCTCACAGGCAGCTGGACTAACTTTGCTTTCAAACTCACTTTCTTCTTGGTCCTGTGCTGCGAGCCGTGCACGTTAGAGAGCGTGTCCGAGCCCAGGATGGTGCGCACCGAGGAGGGCCACTGAGCCGACACCAGCCTGTGCTCCCCCAGCAGGATGTGCCGGATGTTCTCTGCGCCCATCACTCGCACCGTGGGGTTCCCAAACAGGTGCGTTCGGTAGATGTAGCCGTACTTCTCCCGCTTCATCCGCAGGAACTTCCTCCTCTGCAACCACAGAAAGGCTCACTGACTCTCCTCCTTCAAATTTACTGTTTCCAACATTGAATATCTAAAAACATTTTAGTTTCAGTCAGAAGAATTTAAGTTTAATATAATGTTTATCTCTTTGCAAAACAATAAAGAAATAATCTCCCAAAAAAGGGAAATAAAAATCTCCTTTTTTCACTTTCAACATCTAGTCCTGAAACAATCCTACCCTGTAGGTGGCGCTGTTACCCACAGAAACTAGAAAATCTAATATAGAACAGAGTAATAGAAGCTGGTGAAATCTTTTATCAGTTCTTAAATCTGGTTGGGTGGGGGGGTCACCTTTATTTTTGCTCAATTAGCCAATTTATCTACATTTGCATTTTTTTTAGTTTGAAGCCTGACTAAAAATGAGCTATACATTTTTTGGAAATGTTCATTTTTATAAAAGAGAATAAAATAATCCAACAGAATTCATTTAATCTCAAAAAGATTCCTTTCTAGTTTGTTTCTTCAGTTTAACAGATAAAATCAAAGGAGTCGGTTTTTTGTTATTAATTAGAAATAAATGGGATATCTTCCTCATGATGAAGACCAAAGTTCTCCAGAAGCTTTTCTCTCTGCCTGCAGCTCGGGTACCAGCAGGGTTCGGTTCGGTTCGGTGGAACAGCGCCGGTCTCACCTGCAGGAGGAGCTGCAGCGTCTCTCCGATAAAGGGTAAGCCCATGGATCCGGGCGGCAGCGGGCTCCTGCAGCCCGGGTCTGCGCCCCGGACCAGGTAGACCTCCCACAACTTGACCGCCACCAGGAAGAGCAGGACGGGCAGCACCAGCGTGCAGAGGACGGAGGCCAGCAGGGTGCTGAGAGCCATGCTGAGGACGCACAGAGCATTGCGCCGGAGCGCGCGGCCGCCGCAGCATTTATAGGCCGCCCTCATGAATTAGTTCACTGAAAGTTCATCTTTAATTGTTGCAGTCGCTAAGCCCCGCCCACTGCTCTGACATCATTTGTTTCAAGCCCGCATCTTTAATCCTGATGCATGCGGGACATTTTACTGAAAAATCTCCCCTGAGACAAAAGGAGCGCCTCTTTTGTTGCTCCTCAAAGCAGCTGGTTTACAAACTCATTAGCTTAGCTGAAGGGCCGCTGCTTGGCTCAGCGGCCATGCCTGCGGGGAGAGCTGCATTCAAGAGCTAAAAGGTGTTAGGAAGCGCATTCAGCAGCTTTTTACTAAATGAAAATGAGGCTCTAATCCCTCTCAACGGGGCCTCTCCTAATCAGATTACATTTGGGAATAATTAGTCTTTGTGTTTTTCTTTGGGAGCTGATTGTTGACTCTGAAAGTCTGTCCTCTACTTGACTCTGTTCCTCCATCAACTACACCTCCATGAAATGTGGAAGGAGACTTTAAACTGCTGTGTGTGTGAGTGTGTGTGTGAGGGTGTGTGTGTGTTTGTTATAAAAATGCTATCTCTGTCAGAGTTCAAACTTGGGTCAAACACAGACAGGCGGAGGGACATCGTTCCCAGACTCCTCTAAACCAACAAAAATTAAACTTTTTCATTCATTTTAGAAAAAAACTTTCATGTTTTGGATTAAAGTATTTTTTTATAGACAGCAAAGATTATCAGAGTACTTTGATCCCAGGCGCTGCTTTATTTACAGAAAGGTTAAAATGTGAAAAAGTTGTGATGGTCTCTGATGGATAAACTCTAACTGGAAGCTGAGCTCCATGTCCTGCTGCCTCAGATGAAACATTTTAACAAACATCCAACAAACATGAATAATTCTTAATTATAAGGTTGAGCAGCAGTTTAAGGTTCATTTAAACCAAAACCAGTTCATAGGTTTAGGGGGATTTTTCATTAAACAGTTGTTTTTATTAAATATAATTGTGTTTAGATTCTCATATTTATATTTTCCGGGTTGTTTTTGTCTAAAATAAAACATTTAACAGATGAAGCAGGAAATGTGCATCAGGTCGCCATTTTACCACCTCTACAATGTGTGTGTTTGTCTGTGTGTGGGCGGGTTTATGTGACATTGTGGGGACCATTTTCCATAAATGATAGCACTTTGTGAGGACTGAGTACTCTAGAGGGGACCAATGTCTGCTCCCCATGGGTACAAATGCTCTTTTAGGGTTAGGTGTTAAATTTAGGACAAAGCTGTGAGTTGAGGTTTTAAAGTTGGTCTGTAGAAAAGGGTTAGAAATGAATGGAAGTTATTATAAAGTCCTCATAAGGATAGAGAAATGTGAGGATCGGCTGTTGTTTCCTGCTGCTCCTCTGCAAACTGCTTTAAATAAGAAGCTATTATAGTCAGTTAGAGAATTCACACTGCATCCGCAGCGCAGCACAGCGCCAGGACGGCCTGGAGTCCATCCATCCATCCATCC
>NW_015150642.1:397903-401144 GCF_000732505.1 Cyprinodon variegatus | reverse complement strand
CCAAACCTCCATCTTCTCCTTCAGTGGAGGAATTTAATGCAGTTGTTGTAATTGCATCAGTTCAGATTTATCATTTAAATCCAGCAGCTCATCTGCTCGCTCTCTATATAATGACCCAGTTTCTATTAATTTTAGGTTAGGAACACATGAGCCAAAGCTGAACGCTCTGCTGAACGCTTTGATCCAAAGACTTTCCCCATAACTCTCTAACTTTAGCAGCCAAGCAGCGACCTTGATCGGTCTGACCTCGCTGCTGTTGGTCCCGGATGATAAGCTGCCATTGACATTCGTTATCAATGTGTTCACTATCTCTGGGCACGCCTAACCTCCTGGACAAAACAAACAGCTTATGTACACACACACACACATCTGGTTCACTATTCCAGAGGGGACTTTCCATGGACTTCCATTCCGTTCATTCTACAGAGTAATCCTAACTGTGACCCAACTCCTAAACATTGCAGCTTCATACCTAACCCTAACCTAAATCACACCTTAGTCCTGAACCAAACACCTCCACCTAAAACAGTACCCATGAGGAGCAGAAAGCGGCCCCCTCTAGAGTCTCCACAATGTTAGGAATACACACTTCTAGTTTCTATCCATATTAAGACTTTACATTCACCGACACAGAATTTATATAGTGTATTTATGCTAACCCTGAGATTCAGCCTAACCTTAACCTGAATTATTTCACACCATTCCTCTAAAGGACTCTCGAAGGTTAGAAATGGGGTCTGCCACTTTAGGACCAGCCTTTGGTCCCCATAAGGCCTGTTGGTCCTCAGAAGGTTGGTAAACAGACCAGAACCGATCCTAATAGGTAATATAAACAAGCACACACACTAGGAGCAGAGTGCACAGTCAGCACAAGTGTCAAACAGCCGCTGTCCATTTGTGCGTGTTTATATCACTCCACCCCCGGCTCGCACGCTAGCTGACCCACTTGTGACCCTGACATCTCAGTGAACTCTTGTGTGCAACCAAGTTCACTGATTATCACTTGGAGAGAGAGAGATTTGTAGACACCACCTGACAACAGATCTGTATGATCAGATATCAGTATGGCAGACTCACTAAATCATCATCACCCAATGATCCAGTTCTGTTTGTTTGGTTTCATATCATGAAGATCTAATCAAACAGGCTTGTTTATAAAACACCAATTAACACCTGAAGGAACTTTACAGAATCGATTCAGTCAGATTGGTTCAAAGTTTTCTATCTAAAGTCGGGCACACACTGTACAATTTTCTTCAGGAATCGTAAGGTTGGGAGATAATCAAACATTTGGAATTCAGTCCAACGTCTTAAGGTCACATCAGAGTGAGAATGAAATATTGTGAGCTGTGAACTTTTAAAACCTGCAGTTTGCGTCGTTCAGTTTGAGCTGCAGCTGAATGCCACGATGGAAAATATCGCACAGTGTATGCCCGGCCTAACTAAAACCAGCTGATTGCATCGACTCATTGACTCAAATGCAATCCCTCACACTAAGCATGCTTGCAGCGACAGTGGAGAGGAAAAACTCCCTTTTAACAGGAAGAACCCTCCAGCAGAACCAGGCTCAGTGTGAGCGGCCATCTGCTGTGGCCGACTGGGGTTCAAGCGACAGGAGGAAGGGATGAGCTGCGCCTAGCGACAGCGAATCATGAGGAAAGCTGTGCAACAGATGCAATAGCTTAGTATTTTTCATTGGCCAATCTATAGAAGTGTAGTAGCAGAATGCCACCAATAGGAGGCAGTTTACATTAGTATGTTTGCATTAAGCCAATATGTGAGACAGCTTGTGATAATACAGCAGATGAAGGGTTAACCCGCGTCCTTCCTCAGTGATGAAAGGTTGAGAGTTAGATTCCCCATATTGGTTCCAAAGCAGGGTGTGTTGTTTATAAATCTATTAGACTTTCTTTGGCTCACTGGAAAAACGATCTAGAAATAACAAAAAATGTCTTAAATTAAGTGTATTTACCCTTAATTAATTGAGATGGTTTGCCAATAAAATTAGTATTTTTACTCTTAAAATAAGCTAATTAGATAATATGCACTTAAAATAAGACAATGCAATTGAATTTTCTTATTTTAAGTGTAAATTGTCTTGTTCCATTGGCAAGATGTCCTTTTTACCTCCTCAATCCAAGAACAAATACACTAATTTTAAGAAAAAATGACTTATCTAGATTTTTATTTGTTCCAGTGCTGAATCCGGTGAAAATCCCTGAATGATTGATTGGATTCGGATGTAACCTCTATAGCTGGAACTAAGCTAACTGCCACTGCGTTACTGCCATGTTTTTACCATCTCTGTGTTTCCTGCGATTGAATGGGACGAGTTACAGGCTCCCATAGAGCCAGGCACACTCAGGCACTCATGGTGGACTACAAACAGTCTGCCTTACTGTTTGGTGCAGACTGAAGGGGAAACATCCTCACAAAGGTCAGGTTTTACAAACATGTTTGATGCTCGTCGTCACTCAGTAAATAACTCAGCAGGAAAAACATGAAACTATCAGACGCTCATTACTGCCCGGTGCTCCCATCTGCTTCTCAGCCAATCAGAGCTTAGGATGAGTTTAAACACTGAACTCAGAACATTTAAACTGAGTGGAAACAGGATTCCTTTGTTAAACGCTAACGATGGATGGAGCATCGATTCAGACTCTGCTGGGGGTCATGACCAACATGTATGGATTAAAAATATCCTTTAGTGACTGACAAACCAGGGTCCTGATCAGAAGCCCCCCCCTCTGAACTGAAACATCCCTCAAAGATGATTTGCCTTGTTAACCACACGGCTGTATTTTCCTTATGAATGATGCAACGTTTAGGGAAATCAAAAGTTGCTTCAGCTGTGAAACATTTATGATCAATAAGTATTGTTAGAAAAAAAATAACCAAAGCAGGATCCCTTCCCCTGCTGCAGTTCTACATTCAGCAAGTAAATTTAGTTTAGTCCAAAGCATCGTAACTACATAGTTCCTTCTTCCTTTAGCTCAGCTTAGCTTTTCTGGACACCACTGATCTACAGATTTAATGACGCTCCTCAGATGAGAGAAACTCAGAGCAGATATTATTAGTAGTTTATATTTTTATTAAGGTGTTAGTTGTTCCTATGTGGCCAAGTTGTTCAGCAGGATGAGTCTTAGAGCAGAGTTTTTAGTTTCTAATAGATTCAACCTTTAACCTCTATTCTATAAAGAAAGAATGAGGAGAATCAAGACTCCTGTTTTAGTTTTTTTTT
>NW_015150642.1:394320-395690 GCF_000732505.1 Cyprinodon variegatus | reverse complement strand
TATTTATAAACCATTAAAAAAAGTTTGAAAAATAAAAGTTGAAAATAATAAATATTGAAAATAAGAATAATTTAAACAAAATCTGAGAAGACAGCAAAAGTACTGTCAAAATATTTTATTTAGATTTAAATATCTTTAAAGTTTTATTTCAGGATTATTATTGTTGTCATTTAAAGGAACAGCCCCAGAAGCAGCTCCTCACAGATGGACCTCAGAACAGGAGCTTCAGTAACGTGGAAATCCGACCAAAGCTTTGCTTCTTCTTCCATTTTATTTATCCACAGCTAAATTTGTGAAATGTGAAAGGAAGGATTTGGAAACGGGGCTGAGAGCGGTATCGGTTTCCCATCCAGTCAAACTACAAAACTTCCCCAGAGCTGAAGTATCTGGCTCTCCCTCATCATGATCCAAAGCTTTTTTGGGACTATTGCAGAAATCTCGAGGAAGAAGCGCTCCTCTGGCCTCATTAAGGCGTTTCATTAGTTCTGGGTTTTATTGAAGGTGGCTGAGATACGAGGCGGATCAGATCCAGGTTCTGTTTGGGCTGGAAATGTTTAGGCAGATCTGGCGACCCTGATTTAGAGAGAAGAGCCAGAGCCAGTGGTGGACTGAGCTATTTTGGGGCCCCAGGCGGCGTTCAGTCAGGGGGCCCTCCTCCCCTGGAATGGGAAGCAGAGGTTGATGCTTTCAGTCACCATTTTATTATCATTGCTTTGATGCTAAATCATAATTCATTTATTCCAAATATCCATAAATATCCCAGGGGTGCTGTTGGAGGAGTGAGCAACCATCAGGCTCATCACAGGGGGGCCCTGCTGTTTGGGGCCCTCAGGCGGTTTGCCTTTCACCCAGGCTATAGGTCGTGTCCAGCAGCGTTAACATTGAGCTGCTCTGAGCAGGCAGAACAGCCCGCACTGACAGCTCTGCAGTGGCTACTCAGTGGCGCTAGCTAGCTCAGCAGCTTCAGTCCCCTTCTTCATACCATTGGCAGAAAGTGTTGGAAATGTAGGAATTAATCCATCCATCCATTTTCTATCTCGCTTTATCCCAGCTGGGGTGGCGAGGGGTGCTGGTGCCCATCTCTAGCTGTCTACGGGTGAGAGGCGGGGTCCACCCTGGACAGGTTGCCAGTCCATCGCAGATATGGGAATTTATTATAGCAAATGTTGGTTAGTGGTGAGCTTGACTAGAAGGTCTGAGATAGCACGTAAATGCAAATGTAGGATGGCATTTACCCCACCCAGCGAAAGATTGGCTGAAAAGACATGATTTATGTTAAAAGGACGTCGGGAGAAAATATTAGGATCCCAGAAAGACTATAACTTCTGTTTTGTCTGCATTCAGAAGCAGAAAGTTAAGAGTCATCCAGG
>NW_015150642.1:389745-392414 GCF_000732505.1 Cyprinodon variegatus | reverse complement strand
AGACATTTTTTTTTTTTTTTTTACTTTTTTCAGTTTTGCTTTTTCCAGGTTCAGATTCTTTTATCTACAGAATTATTTTACATATGAATTTTTTTCCAGTAAAAAAAATATAAAAATCTTTCTGGCTTTAATTTAGCTCCATATTATCCCCCTGGTCTGACTGCATATGGTCGCCATCTGCTGGTGCTGTGCGGGAGTTTGTTCGCTTCTTGTCTTCAGGGTTTTATTAATGCCAGAAAAGCATGGATGCTACAATTAAACTCAATTAAACTAAATATTATCATATTAATATTTAATAAAGATAAAGACAAGAAAATGATAAGAAACTTTTTTTTTTTAAATAAACCCATCAAACCTGCGCAGATTTATATCCACCTGAAGTTTCCTCCCGGGGGGGTCAGAGAGGAGGAGACTATGATGACTGTCCTGCATCTTACTGGTTCAACTGGTGGAGACCTGACACCCAGAAGAGGAAGCTCTACTGGGACCAGTAGGGAGGAACTGGTGACACGATTAGAAGACATGGTAGCCTTTATTCCATCTTTGAGAAAGAGAATTAGAAACTTTCTGGACCATAATTCAATCCTTTTCGATGTTCTGTTAGCATTTAGATCACGATACTTCACTGAGGGGGCGGAGTTTAATTTAAGGCTTCTGAGGAACAATAAGGAAAAAACCCACTTTTTTAGGGATTATAATTCAGCTGTGAAACAATCAGAAGAAAAACATCTGCTGTTCGTCCTGAGAACATGACTCAGCAAAGATGGCTGATGGGAGTAAAAATAAAGCAGGCAGGAATAAAGAAAACAGGAAGTGGAGAAGTCAGCAGTTTTTATATGAACATCAGTCATCTGGACGTCATCATTCACATCTGCACAGCTGATACACAACAGGAAGTGGAGAACACGTTGACCCCGCCCCCCCAAACACATGCACACACTCTGATCTTGCCATCTGTAGTGAGGACTCCCATTGATCATTTATTTTCTCTTTCTTTAGTTTCATAATATAACTGACAAATGATAAAAAAAATCATTTTTAAAAAACAGCTTTTATTTCAGTCCCTCCTGTATGGAGTGAATTTGAAAAAAACAAATTTATCCAGAAATTAAATATTTAAACGCATTTCTAAATCAAAGGTTTTAAAAGGAAGTTTTTCTGGACCAATCAAAATGCTGCTAACATCCAGCAGACCAATAGAAATGCATCTCACTCCGCTTATCTCTAACTATTTTAATGCCTCATTATATTTTTTCAATTCATGGATTGCTCACTTTTTGTTTTTAAAAATGTTGCATAAAATATCAGAGGGTTTCTAAAAAAAAAACTAAAAGATTAAAACCTTCAACCATCCAATCTAATGGTAAAGAAAAAAACTATAAATGTTTGAGTTTCTGTGCTTAAATGTTTACTTATTCAATAACTTAGGTCCAAAAAGGTTTTTGAAATAAAAAGGTGGTTCATTAATAGATTTAAATTAAAATGTGATAAATTATTGAAAGAATGAATTAAGAGTTTTAATGGCGTCTAACCAATAAATAAACAGAACTGTGCAAAAACGCTGCTATGAAATGTTTAAAGAAGCTCTAGTTCTGATAGTTCTGATGAGGGTCTGGTTCTGATGGTTCTGATGAGGATGTGGTTCTGATGAGGGTCTGGTTCTGACCAGGTGGTCTCTGTAGTGCCTGCCCATGCCGGGACTGTATTTAACCTGTATTGAATGGATGAGGGGCAGCCATTTTGCTTTCGGCGTCACATAGTTTCAATGGTAAATCTGAGGAACGGTCCTCACTCTGATGCCAAAATAGGAGAACACACACACACAGGAATGAACCAGTCCAACTTTCAAAGATCCACAACAAATTATTAATTTTACACAAACAAAAAGACTCCACCTACTTTCTGTCTGACTAAATGCAGAATTTTGGGTTTTGAATGAATGAGATGCTAGCGTTAGTAGATTTAGCGTTATCGTTAGTTCTGTTCTGATGCTAACGGGTTGGGTTCTGATGCTAGCAGGTTGGGTTCTGATGCTAACGAGTTGGGTTCTGATGTTAGCAGGTTGGGTTCTGATGCTAACGGGTTGGGTTCTGATGCTAGCAGGTTGGGTTCTGATGCTAACGAGTTGGGTTCTGATGTTAGCAGGTTGGGTTCTGATGCCAGCAGGTTGGGTTCTGATGCTAGCAGGTTGGGTTCTGATGCTAACAGGTTGGGATCTGATGCTAGCAGGTTGGGTTCTGATGCTAGCAGGTTGGGTTCTGATGCTAGCAGGTTGGGTTCTGATGCTAGCAGGTTGGGTTCTGATGCTAACGAGTCTGGTTCTGATGCTAACAGGTTTGGTACTGATGCTAACGACTCTGGTTCTGAAGCTAACCAGCTGGGTTCTGATGTTAGCAGGTTGGATTCTGATGCTAACGAGTTGGGGTCTAATGCTAACGAGTTGGGTTCTGAAGTTAGCAGGTTGGGTTCTGATGCTAACAGGTTGGGTTCTGATGCTAGCAGGTTGGGTTCTGATGCTAATAGGTTGGGTTCTGATGCTAACGGCTTGGGTTCTGATGCTAACAGGTTTGTTACTGATGCTAACGAGCTGGGTTCTGATGCTAGCGGGTTGGGTTCTGATGCTAACGGGTTAGGTTCTGATGCTAATGGGT
This sequence comes from Cyprinodon variegatus, assembly GCF_000732505.1. NCBI lineage: Eukaryota > Metazoa > Chordata > Actinopteri > Cyprinodontiformes > Cyprinodontidae > Cyprinodon > Cyprinodon variegatus. The sequence goes on along the minus strand of NW_015150642.1, from coordinate 389,763 downwards.
TGGGTTCTGATGCTAACG
>NW_015150642.1:385593-387503 GCF_000732505.1 Cyprinodon variegatus | reverse complement strand
ATGACATGATGTGAATTGGCGCTATAGAAATAAACTGAATTGAAGAGTGCAATTCACAAAACTCAATCTGAAAAAGAGAAATTTGAAAAATGTAAAAAAAAAAAAAAAAAAACTTAAAATAAAAACTAAATTTGGGGGAAAAATTAATGAAAAAAATCAAACATAAAAAATAAATCTCACAAAATAAATTTTAATGAAAAAAATCTGAGAAAACATCAAAGCTAATCCCAATTTATTTTCTGAAAGTTTCCTTTCTAGATTAATTTTTTTTTCCAAATTTGAATCTAAAAAAATGCCTACAATAATAATGGAAGGATATTCCCTCCATAATTCTCCAGTCTGGTTTCTGGCGCTGCGAAACATTAACATGATTTCCATGTAAATGAAACCTGCTGGGCTCCATGATGAACGGCACCATGGAGGAAGAAGAAAGCTGACAGTGATGGTGAACCTGAGCATGCAGCTAAACGGTGACCTACCCTCGGTAGACTCTGAGCAGCAGCAGCAGCAGGAAAACAGAAGAAGAAAAAAAGCTTTAGAGGAACAGAAGAGCAGCTTGGAAAGAGGCAGAAGTTCCCAGAACCCAGAGCTCTGGTATAAACCTCTCCCACCTCAGGTCCACTTAGTTTAAACAGCGTCTCCTTCCCTCTGATGTCTTCCCTCAAACAGAGCAGCTCTGTAGAAGTTCAGCTTCAGGTTGGATTCCATCAGAACCCATCCTAAAAGGCTTCTTCATTTCTGGTGGAAACCAACCTGCTGAGCCGGTACCCCACCCAGCAGTCCTTCCTGCGTCGGCCCACTTACTTTTCTAGCAGAGCCAGAGCGGTGGCTGGGTTCACTCTCAGGTACTTGGAGTTCGGCTGCCCATAGTCGGCCAGGTAGGTGGACCAATCCCAAACCATGAAGAGGTCCAGGAGCTGCAGAACAGGAGAACCCGTGAGCATTCAGCCACCCGTTAAACTCTGGCACATATAATTGTTCGTTCCATGGACCAAAGCACCACTCCCACAGCCTGCCACTCTGGGTCCCTGAGCAAGACCCTTAACCCCACATTGCTCCCTGGGCGCCGCACAATGGCAGCCCACTGCTCAGAAGGGAATGGGTTAAATGCAAAAGTAAATTTCTCCAATGTGAGATCAATAAAGTTCAATAATTATTATTATTATAAGCACAGCTTACTTGCTGGCAGCAATAGTGGAACAAAATTCGCTCTATTATTGAAGTTTTTTTCTTGCCTCCTGCTGTGCCCCCCATCCAGCTTCTGTCACGCTGCTGTGTTTACCAACAGAATCTGTTCCATATACACTACCGTTCAAAAGTTTGGGGTCACCCAAACAATTTTGTGTTTTCCTGAAAAGTCACACTTATTCACCACCATACGTTGTGAAATGAATAGAAAATAGAATCAAGACATTGACAAGGTTAGAAACAATGATTTGTATTTGTAATAAGATTTTTTTTTTTTACATCAAACTTTGCTTTCGTCAAAGAATCCTCCATTTGCAGCAATTCCAGCATTGCAGACCTTTGGCTTTCTAGCTGTTAATTTGTTGAGGTAATCTGGAGAAATTTGCACCCCACGCTTCCAGAAGCAGCTCCCACCAGCTGGATTGGTTGGATGGGCACTTCTTGCGTACCATACGGTCAACTGCTCCCACAACAGCTCAATGGGGTTCAGATCTGGTGACTGCCCTGACCACTCCATTACCGATAGAATACCAGCTGCCTGCTTCTGCTCTAAATAGTTCTTGCACAATTTGGAGGTGTGTTTAGGGTCATTGTCCTGTTGTAGGATGAAATTGGCTTCAATCAAGCGCTGTCCACTGGGTATGGCATGGGGTTGTAAAATGGAGTGATAATCTTCCTTATTCAGAATCCCTTTTACCCAGTACAAATCTCCCACCTCACCA
>NW_015150642.1:377626-385421 GCF_000732505.1 Cyprinodon variegatus | reverse complement strand
AACTTTTGAACGGTAGTGTAGATGCAGAGATTATTACTTTTAGGAAAAGCCACTAAAACCTTCTTCAAACCGAAGCATAGCGGTTGTTGTCAGCCTCCATGTTTCCTCCTGCTTCCACAGTAACTGATAAGGATTGTTGGAAGGCGATTGGTTTACCTGTCGTAAGTCGATGAAGGCCAGCTGGAGCGTGTCGCCCTGGAAGCCTGGTACGGGTTCTGAGCTGGCAAACACTGAGAACAACCAGAGACACAGCCTGACGTTAGAAATATCCAGGTTAAACAGCAAATAACCGTCCTGAAACATGGAAACCGCTGAAACGAGACTGATAAATACCTGTTGCCATGGAAACACAGGGCTTCTACACTTCTATGGCCATTTTTTTGAGAACAGAGGCCTTTAAATAAAATGTCTAAATGTTTTTACTGAATGTTGACAATTTCTGAATGGTAGAAAAATCAGAGCATCCTTCCTCATCACCTCATCAGTTTCACACATAAATGCTCCTAAAATCGAACATATTGCTGTTTTATATATAAATAACATCCATCATTTATTGTTTTAATGTCATAACGCTTCAACAAAACTGAAATATACCATAAATATATATATCATACACAAATAATATGTCATATATATTTTTTCCCAATATAACAGGAGTATAAATAAACTTAAAATCTATGAAGTGAATTTTGCTACGTCATTAAGCAATCCAAAAATGATATTTTGTTTTTCTTTCAATCAAAAAAAGGTTTGAGTTTTTTTCTCAGATACAGATTGCATATCTTCAAATTGTATGTTTTCAATTCTTCTTGTTTTCATAGTCTAATTTTTCAGTTTTATAAATTTCATTCTTTCCAAACTGTGTTTTCCAGATCATATTCCCTTCACTTCCAGCCAAATCCTAACGTTCCAGCAATAAAAATATTATTTCCAGCAGACCAATAGAAATGCGTCTTTGCTCCCACCCTCCAAAGGGAAGGAAATGTAATCTGTTCAAAACCTGGGAAAACAGCAAAGTTATTCTGGATTGCTTTTTTTATGTTCTTTGCTTGCAACAATAACAGAACAAAAGTCACTCCATAAAAAAGTGTAAAAAGGTGAACTGATTTGATGTGGATTGAATGTGTGCTGTCTGTTAGAGTGCAAATGTTCCTGCTCACGTTCACACTGCATGACGTCCAGGTTGAACTGCTGAATGGCTCCCATGCTGATCTGCTTGAGCTCTGAGTCGAGGAGCATCTGCATTAACGACGTGGACAGATGCTTACAGGCCGACATGCACGCCGTCTGCGCCACTTTCCCCTGCAGAGGCACCGATTGGGGATGGAGCGGTAATAACGTAGAGCAGGAAGCAATCAGGTCAGAAAGACAGAAGAAAAGATAAAATCGGGACGAGGATGAAAGAAGGAGGGAAACCAAAGGGTAGAAAAAGGTCAGTTTCAACAAGGTGGGGGAAGATGGACAGAAGACAAACAGGTAAAAAACGGTCAATATAGAGACAGGAGAAACTTCTGGATCAACAGGACTATGAATGGAGTGAAGAACGCAGACCCAACAGCTACAGTAAGAACAGAACCTGCTCCAGGAGGCCATGGACCCACAGAGGCAGGAACTTCTGGGTCGGAAAGAGAAGTTCAGAAATATTGGCTTTTAAACCGTTTTGATTGGCTGATGAAGGAGTGAAGAGAGAAATGCGGTGAGATGAAGAGCAGCAGCTCGTCTGCCTATCCTCCTGATGTCTGTCTCTATGGCGACACCTCTCCCTGCCATATGTGTATATATTTTATCTCTTTTTATTCTTATTTTTTTTTATCTTTATTATATTGTGTAGTTGGATGTGTGTATATATTATATAAAACTGGGATTATTAAAGTATTTCTGATTCTGATTCACATTAACCTTTTCACAAGAAAAATCAGCTCAAACTTTGCAAACACAAAACTGTTGTTTTATGTCTGCATACCGTTTCCATGGTTACAAGCAGCCCACCTGCAGCAGGGGCGGAGCCTTTCTATTACCTGGCTGATCCCCCTGATCCCACAGCACACTGGAAACCAGTTTAACCAATCACAGCTGCTCCTCAGATGTAACCAATGAGAGCTGCTAACATCTGAGGAAGGACTGTGATTGGTCAGAGTGTAATTCTACTAACATTTTACTAACTTAAACTAATTACAGTTAGGAAAAAAAATCCAATTAGATTTTTGAATCCCAAATCCCATGATACTTGCAGCTTGCAAAGCATTCTGGGATATATCTGCTCATCTAGTAACCATGGATGATCACTACTTTTCAAGGTGCATTGTGGGACATTTTTAGTCAACTACTTTTTCATCGACTAGATGTTTATACACTCATAGAAAAGTGCAACTCCTATAGTGCTCTATCGAGGGGTTAGGGATTAATGGTTAGGGTTTAGAGATTAGGGATTATGGATTAGAGTTAGGATTTAGGTGGCCGTTCTGACAGCCTGGAAACTGTTTAAACTGGTCTAATATTTTCTGTACTGTGTATTACTACAGGTCTGTGTTTTTTTCTATTACTGGAGTATTAATTTAGTGTAAATATGTTTTCTGCCAATCAGAGCAACTGATCTGGTTATTGGAGTTTGATTGCGTTTCTAAGTTAGTGATGAAAACGTTTCGGCTGCTCAGGGATGAGTGAAACTCCTCTGATGTGTGTTTATGTGCCTTTTGCTTTGACAAATGTTGGCTTATATTAATAACATGCAATAAATAATGTAGGTTTCTACATCACATTTGACAGCCAATCACTAAACAATGGTTTTATTGAAATATGTCAATGTGTATTTAGCCTGAAATGAATATTTAATGTCAGCATCCACCCAGAAGTTCCTGATCATGCATTAGCCCTGGTAGCCTGCTCCAGATCCCAGCCGGCTGCAGAGGGAGACATCAGTAATTCACAGGCTGGTATTTCCCAGGAATGTTTAGCTTTGATCGGTTCTGGTTCCCATCACTGATCTGATCCATGCAGGCTTAAAGTAAACATCAAACCAAACAGACAAAAGCATGCAGCCAGAAATGGAGGCAAACTAAACCGTCATCAGGTAGGAACTATTTTAAAGCCACAACAGCGTTACTGATATCCTTCCTTCTATTTTATAAAACAGTTGTTGCCAAAGTCCAGCAGACCAATAGGAATGCATCTTCACTTTTTTAAAGAATAAAATATGAACGTTGAAAAAAAGTTTTTAAAACTTTTCTTGATTCAGAAGTTTTTCTTTTTTTTTTCCCATTTTTAACTTTACAAAGCGTGCTTTGCTTGAAACAATAATGGAGCAGAATTCACTCCATACAGCTGGAACTGTGCAGTTATTCTTTAAACGGGATTGGCTAATTTTAGGAGCACTTAGGAGAGAAAAGCTGCCTGGAAAGGTCTAAAAACCTGTCATGGCCGACGGACAAACGGAAGACGACTGGAGGGAAGCCTGGTTTTAAATCTGCATCGGACTGTGAGGCTGGAGGACAATAAAAACCTAAACTCTTTATCTGATCCGATGTTTAGAGTGAGGCTCACACAGGGTAGAAGAGTGACCTCATCTACCCATCAGCCAATAGGAAGGCTTGTTTCATATTGCGTTTGCATCTGCATTTATTCATTTCTAGTTTAATCATGTTTATCAAAAAAATAAATCATTTCAATAACGCTTCCAGAAGCTGAGTGCTAACAGCTGACGATCCAAAGCTCTCTGTAAAACTAGCTTCTTCTGTGCGTCGATGCAGATTGAAGCTCCGCCCACTGGGGGCTGCAGCTTTCAGACTGAAGGAGGGAGCCTATGCTAAGCAGCTGTTAAGCAGTGTGCAGCCAGTCCACCCTGATGGCTGCTGCTAGCTCACAGCATTAAAGGCCTTCAGGGCCTTAAAGCTTGGCTGCATCTTCCTCCGGTCCTCCTCTCAGCATTGCCACGATCAGACGTCCTCTTGCAGAGTCTACAGATTTTCCCGCTTCCCATAAATGTCATTATTTAGGAACACAGGAGTGAAACCACAGGCCAAGAGCAGAGCATGCAGTCCATGTTCCCCAGCGGCTGCAAAATGGCAGCAGCGTGTCATGAAATCCAGGCAGACATACTCACCGACATCGACGCATGGTCATTGTTGTTATTCTGATCAGAAAACCCCAAACCAACCAAAAACAGAAGAAAGGGGGGAGGAGGGAAAGGACGGGAAAAAGATGCAGCAACAATAAATGGAAAGGAGGGAGCAAATCAAAGCAGTTATCATGGAGGCTCTAAGACTCTGAACACAGATCAAATCAGCAGAACTAGCATGTCTTTGGAGAGGGAGGGGGTGGGGAGCATTCAGGTAAAAAAAGAAAACACCGGACTGGACCGGGCCGGAGCTGAAACAATGTCAAAAGTTCAGGTAAAAACAAGAACTCATCAAACTCACCGGAAGATGAGTGAAAACCTGAAAAGTAGAGCGGAGGAAGTTGATGAGGTCCATGAGGTACCCTGAAGCGCGGCCGTCGGACTCGGCCATGCTCCACTCATAGTCCGCCAGCTGGATGAACTCGTCAATCTTCTGGTTCAGCTTGGTGTAGATTTCTCCCTCGGCAGCGTGCCGAGCATCCTGGAAAAGAGTCTCAGTGTTTACAGACCGGCTCGCCATGAGGAGCAGCTGAGCACAGGGCTGCGGAGGAGCTGGCTACCTGAACTGGATCGATTTACAAACATGGAGGTTATTAGGATCATTGTGATGATTCATCTCTGTGCTTCATAAACCCTGATATTATCTGCCTGGTATCATTTTTTCCAAGCAGTTTATCTCATTGGGACTGTTCCTCTGTCAGGATAAACAGTTAGCATCAACTATCACTGGTTATCAGCAGTTGTCATCGGTTATCCTAAATTATCACAAATGATCAGTTCTCATCAGTTATCATAGGTTATCATCAATTATCATCAGTTAGCGTCAGACGATCATTCCTAACCGAGTTTGTCACTGTGCATTCTGGTTGGCCTCGATCTAAGAACAGCGAGTTGGTGATGTCTCCTAATTAGGGGTGGGTATTGCCAAAGAAGTCACGATTCGATTCGAATCACGATTCACAGGCCACGATGCGATTCTATCACGATGCATCACGATACTTGAATTATTGCGAAGCATTGCAATATTTTCTCCTCCATGTTTTGTTTTGACTCGGCGCAGTATCCTGCTGCCGGAAATGCTTGAGACACAAGGCAGCGTGCGTCAACACATCCGCAGCGACATCTACTGGACTGGAAGTTGTATTACACTTGCAAAAAAAAAAATCATACAGAGTTAGCCTGACTTTACTTGGACGAGTGGCCATACCAAGACCCCCCCTTTGCTCTTCACGGCTAAGTAATTCTGCCTTAGAACGGCTCCACTGCGTCAAACTAAAGTCTTTCAGCTCTATCAGCCAGGTGAGGGCAGCAGGTTACCTTAAAGGTGGACAGGCCATAGAGCCTGGTGGTGTGAACGGTTTCAGGGGAAATGTTGGTGATGTTGGTGATGAACTCCTCCAGATATTTACAGGCCTGCTCCAGGTGAGTGGTGTTGATAATGATCTGCACCAGCTGCAGAGGGAAAGTTGACAGTTTTCACAACAGACGACTGAAGGTCACGGGGAATGGATGAGACCTGGAGCTGGGCCCACCTCAGTCAGCCCTATGTGCGGTTTCTTAGTCAGGTTCTGCAGACAGCTGCTCAGAGTCCTGGTCAGCAGCAGATTGGTGGATTTCCTCAGCATGTCGTCGATCTCTGTGGAACTGAGAGAACACAAACACTTAGATTCAGGAGAGAATCCAGACCTGGAGAAACCTCCAGCAGGATCTGCAGATGAATCTGCTTTAAGAAAAGAACCAGAAGAGTACCTGCGGTGCAGCGACTCGGAGAACTTCAGGCTTGCGTAGATGAACTCTTTGACCTGTGTGTAGATCTGAGGGACAGACTGTGACATCGGCAGCTTCTTAGGAAAGTCCTGCTGCTCACATAAACAAAGCACAGCTGAACGTGACTGAGAGGAATGAGAGCTGAGGAAGATGTGCAAATGGCTGCATGGAGGAACCTTTTCGATCTCAGGATCATGGAAGGGAAAGCGACTGGTCACCAGTTTATACTCCTCCTCTGTTTCAACTGGGATGGGGCTGTAGTTGTCCGATTCAAAGATCTCTCTGCACACAAAGCAGATTCAGCACAGAGTTCATCTCTGCTTTTAACGCAACAGCAGCAAAGATTATAGAAGATTGATGTGACCAGAAATATGGCAACTTTCTGGTTTAATCTCTATCATTTTACAGTGAGAAACATTATTCATATGGAACCCAACCCTCAGCACGAGTTCACTGTAATTTCAGAATAGGCCAACCAAGGGTTCTGACCCTCAGGGACTCACTACTGGAGTCATGGGTTTGAACTGCTGCCCTGAAAGGATCGGGGCAGCATGACTGGATCTGAACCACCTGCAGAACAGCTCCTGCTTCTCCCCACAGACCAGCGTCAGTCACTGATGAGCGGGCCCCACCTGAAGACAGCAGCCCATTTCTTCAGCAGCGTCTCATTGTACTGGTCCCGCACCTCGAACAGCAGGTCAAAGAGTCGGCTGACTGGGAAACCGTAACCCTGCACAGAGAGCCACACGTCTCAATCCAAACTTTGATACGCGCCGATGAGATGTAGCAGAGCGGAGCAGACCTGCAGTGTGTCAGCGCAGATAACGATCAGGTTCTTCAGCTCCAGAACCAGGTCTGGGTCTTCACAGTAGGACTGCGGGGGAAAGGAAATCGACAGAGGATGCAGAGAAGAACAACGGTCCTGATTGTTACACAGATTATCGAAGGATTGCATTTTATCACCATGACAGATTATAAGCATAAAGATCTAATGTTTCTAGTTGGATCCATCCATCCATCCATTTTCCAACACGCTTAATCCCAAGTGAGGGGTGCTGGTGCGAGGGGTGCTGGTGCCTATCTCCAGCTGTTTACGAGGCTGGGTACACCATGGACAGGTCCCCAGTTCATCGCGGGACAACACAAAGACAAACAGGACCAACAATCATTCAAGCACACACTCACACCTAAGGAGGATTTAGAGAAGCCAATTAACCTAACAGACATGTTTTTGGACAGTGAGAGAATCCACACACACACAGGGAGAACATGCAGACTATGCAGAAAGACCCCGGGCCAGGAAGTGAACCCGGAACCTTCTTGCTGCAAGGCAGCAGTGCTACCCACTGAGACACAGAGCAGGTCAATATTATTTTTTTAGATCCTCATCAGAGCAAAAACAGACATTTATTTTACATTCAAGGAACTGTTCCTCATAAAGTTAAACTAGAAGCCTGTACACATCTCAACCAATAATAGAAGATATACGGGCTGTCGTTTCCTAACTCCACAGTCCAAAATGATCATAGTGGCCCTTGCTGGAAACAACAGCCCTAGAAGCAGCAGCAGACCACAGAGGGTCGGTAAGGCTTTGTCAGCGTGCTGCATCGTTAGCATAATCCTGTCAGTCATTTCCACCTGAGTGGGATCTAGCAGGAAGATGGCCTCCTAATCTGCTCTAATCTGTCTCCAATTGAACCACAGGCACCCTTTCTGTGGGTCCGGATGGTGACATCATTGACGTCATTGTCTCTACATGTCAGTGTGTGAGACACACAAAGAGTGAGACCTACAGAGTGTGAGTCCAACAGAGTGATATAGACCCACAGAGTGTGAGACCTACAGAGTGTGAGACCTACAGAGTGTGAGACCTACAGACAGTGAGAGACCTAAAGAGTGTGAGACCTACAGAGT